>NC_088361.1:52267703-52347703 GCF_034508935.2 Berghia stephanieae
TGCCGTTTTTGTTCTATGCGACGCCTTGTATAATATGATTAAAATTTACGATTTAAGCCATTCATCTTTTTTATTATTATTGAGACGAGAAGCAACGACTTCTTCATTTAATTTTGAAAGGAAATTCAAATTTTGACACAGGTCGAAAATTCTTGAACTCATTACAGTCAAGATTTGTTTTTGTTTATGTTTGTTTTCTTGTTTTTGTTGAGCCTTTTCTTTTCTTCAGAAGCTTAACCAAGGTATGTTTTAGTATAATATGGAAAATCGGGCGATGCTAAATGGACTACGAGAGGTAGATAACGGTGGACTTGAGCTCAGAAGGCACTTCTTTTTTTAGAAAGCTACTGAAATCGTCTAAAGTCATGGGAATTGGACAATGAAGTGGGGACTCAGGGGAGTGTACACCAGTGGGGAGTTAACCTGGGACGGTGGGAAATGGATACCTGTGGGAATTGAAGCTGGACTATTGGAGTTGGGTACTAGAGGAGAATAAACCTGACACTATAGGGAAGTGCCCACCCAGTGGGGAGTGAATGTGGAATGTGAACAGGATCTCAGTGTGAAATGAACCTGGGGCTATGGGAGATGGGATTCATGTGGGAATTGAAGCCGGACTATGGGAGTTGGTACCAGAGGAGAATGAACCTGACAGTACAGGAGGTGGGCACTAATGGGGATTGAACCTGGGACTACAAGAGGTAGATATCAGTTGTAGTATTTGTGGAAGTGATAATGATATGGTGGTGGTTTTTGTAGTCGTAATGATAGTGATGATGTGTTGGTAATGGTTGTATCAGTCGTGGTAGTAATGATGATATGGTGGTGGTTAATGATAATGATGGCAGTGATGCTAAAACTCCGGAAAAAATCCGGTCTGGAGCAAAAAAGCCCGGGTCACGGGCAACTTCTGTCAAATTCCAGTAAGTACAAAGTGTTACAAGGGAACCCCCCCCCCCCCCCCCAGCGCCTCTATCACTACATCATCATCACCGCCACTACTACAACCATCACCACACATCATCACTATCACTACAGTACAACCACCACCACGTCGCCCAATTATGGTATCCATCTCCCATAGTCCCAGGTTCATTTCCCACTGATATCCTTCCACTTCATTGTCCATTTGTGCCCACTTCCAATAACTTCCGACGATTTCGGTAGATTTCGAAAAAGAGAATACCCTTTTTAGATAACTCTCAACTGGTATCTACCTCTAGTAGTCCCAGGTTCACTCCCAATGGGTGGCCACGTCCTATAGTCTCAGGTTCATTCTCCTCGGATACCCAATTCCCATAGTCCGGCTTCAACTCCAAATGGTATCCACCTCCCATAGTCCCAGGTTCATTTCCCAGTGATATCCTCTTTCCATAACCCCAGGTTCACCCACCACTGGTGTGCACTTCCCCGAGTCTAGGTTCATTTCCCATTGGTGCCCACCTCCTATAGGGTCAGGTTCGTTCTCCTCTGGTACCAAACTCCCATAGTCCGGCTTCAATTCCCTCATGCATCCATCTCCCACAGTCCTAGTCCTAGGTTAACTCCCCACTGGTGTACACTCCCCTGAGTGCCCACTTCATTGTCCATTGGTGCCCATTTCCCATAACTTTCGACGATTACGGTAGATTTCGAAAAATAGAGAAGTACCCTTCTGAGCTAGAACTCAACTGGTGGCCACCTCCTATAGTCTACGGTTCATTCTCCTCGGGTACCCAACTCCCATAGTCCGGCTTCAATTCCCACAGGTGTCCAGCCCCCATAGTCCCAGGTTCATTTCCTTCTGATATCCTTTTCCCTTATTCCCTTGTTTCCTCCCCACTGGTGGGCACTTCCCTGTGTCCCAGGCTCAATCCCTTCGGTAGGTTTCGAAAAAGAGAAGTACCTACCCTTCTGAGCTCACTCTCCACTGGTATCTACTCTAGTATGTTCCAGGTTTAATCCCCATTGGTTCCCACCTCCTATAGTCTCAGGTTCATACACCTCGGTACCCAAACCCTATAGGCAGGGTTAATTCCCACTAGTATCCATCGCCCGTAGTCCCAGGTTTACTCCCCACTCTGTTGTGCATTTCCCTGAATGCCTGGTTCATTGCCCATTGGTGCCAACTTCCCATAACTTTTGACAATTTCGGTAGGTTTCGAAAAAGAGAAGTACCTTCTGGGCTCACTATCCACTGGTATCTACCTCTCGCAGTCCCAGGTTCAATCCCCATTGGTGCCCACTTCCTATAGTCTCACTTCATTCCCTTCGGTACCCAAATCCCATAGTCCGGCTTCAATTCCCACTGGTATCCATCTCCCATAGTCCCAGGTTCATTTTCCACTGTCCTCTTCCCATAGTCCCAGATTCACTCCCCATTGGTGTATACCTACCTGAGTCCCAGGTCCCAGGTTCACTCACCACTGTTGCCTACTTCCCATAACTTTGTTGGATATTGTTGGGTTTCGAAAAAAAAGTAATTGCTTTTTTTCTTTACGAAACCCATTCCCTGTTCATTCCCCAATGATGTACACTTTCCTGAGTCCCAGGTTCACTTCCCACTGCTGCCTTCTTCACATAACTTTGTCGGGTTCCAGCGGGTTTCGTATAAAAGAACGCTCTTTTACTCACATTCACTCACCGTAAAATAAAGTACGTGGCCGTACTTGTCAGGAAAAAAATTGATAACATCGCCAAACTGGCGTCATGTCTCGTTTGTTGCTGTTGTTTAGGGACCCCTTGTAAAGCGCTTTGGCACATTTGGTGGATATTGTTCTATAATATAGATAAATGCGCATGTCTTTTTAAAAAAATATACTTTTGTTCGTTTCACACAATAAAAATCGGGATAAACCTTTGCTCCATGGGCTCTGTACATTATATTATTTATTTGTTATTATTATTATTTTTTTAATTATTTATTTTGTTTTTGTTTTTAATCAGTGCACGCGAAAACTTGGAATATAAATAGAAATACAATAGTAAAATCCAATCCAACAATACTGTAACCATGGACAGGGAAACTAGTTCTTAGATAGATATTACTCCGCTTCAGCAACCTTAATGTTTTAAAAAAAATTGTTGTGAAATAAAGATTCACGAAACCTATATGAAGCTAAATTTAAGAAAGCAAACACTACCTACAAGCATTATCTTGGATAACATTCCATTCTAATTTGAAATTGATTCAATAAAATCAGCGGATTCATATCCGTTACTGAGAAAGTGCCGAGGGAGATAAACAATATGGCGTCGCCCTCAAAACTAACAAGAATGAAAGAATTTTTATAACTCATTTTTTTTATTTCACAAAATGCACCCAAGTTTGTAGTATTTATAGTTTTTTTAAAAGATGCCGACGGTACTTGAACAACAAGACAGGGCCGTTGAAGGCTCTGTCATAAGCGAAATCGGTTCAGGAGATGGCGAACCTATCAACGAGAAGGCGCTTCTCATTGAAAATATGGAGCTTGTTGAAGCAAAGAAGGCAGTTCATGTTCCTAACCATATTTTGGAAACCAGTAAGAAATTAATCCACCATTCAATTAGTCAAAGTCAACCTTTTTTTTCATACTATAGTTTGAAATGTTTTCATGATCCAGGCCTATCATTTTCACGGCTGAACTGATACTGTTACTGTTACTGATAATAATATAATATAAGGATCCGTAATAATAATAATAATAATAATAATAATAATAATAATAATAATAAAATAATATCACCGACATATTATCTTTACTAAATTTTTCCTCAAAAATTTGCAAGATAACTTTTTCCGAATACCATTCACCCTTGAATTGTCCAGTGATTAGTTAATCTTACTCACGCTGGTATACAATGGTCTCTGTTTAGAAGTAGGCTAAGCATGCGGCTATTCGGACTCGAGTCTGATTAGTCTCCCGTGGCGATTCAGACTTCAATCCCAATGCGCATGTGCAATCAACAGGTTATCTGGTCTGAATAGTCATCCTTGGCAATGTAGTTTGTTGGCAATATATTTTTTAAAATATTGTTAATGAAATAGAATAGATGCATGACAAAATAGCAATTATAGTAACTTTATTTGATAAGAAAGACAAAATTATTGATCAAAAGTAACAAAAGTAAGTTAACGTAACTGCGTTCTAAAGGAAAAGCTTTGTTAAAAACACAACGCGATTTCCAAACAAAATCAGGACAATTTTTTAAATTAACATATTCTAATAGTGTTGGACAAGCAACAATCCTTCTACAGTCCGAAGCAGGGGTTATGAGACTCATGAATAATTTTGACATGAAAAAACAGAATTTCTTCTGAACTCTTCTTCTGTTTCTTTATCAGTTCTGCCCACTGCCACACTGTGTTTCACACATTGGAGTCTGAATAGCCACGGGAGACCATTCAGTCTCGAGTCCGAATTGCCACTTCATTCGGCCATAAGAAAGCTCGATGCATGAAACAGAATTAATAATTTTACCATATCACTTTACCCCCATAAGCACACAACGAAAAGGAATCTGCTTATAAGCCCACCCAGTTTTCTGGTCATTACTTAAACAGTACTAAAGAAATAAGTAAAAAGGAAAACATTTAATTTTCGAAGTGGCAATTCGGACTCAAGTCTGAATAGTCTCCAGTGGCTATTCCGACTCAAACTCCAATGTGCATGTGTATACAGAGGGGAGGACGACACAATGTGGGCAGTAGGCAGAGGGTGGAACTAGAAAAGAAATAGAAAAAGAGTTCAAAAGAAATTCTGTTTTGCCCATATTACACTGATTCAGCTCATACCCCTACTTTGGACTGTAGGAGGATTGTTGCCTGTCTCACTGTATTAGAATATGATATTTTTAAATTATTTATTTTTGTCCTGATTTTAGTTGGACATCGTGCTATGTTGTAAGAAAAGCTTTTCCTTTAAACCATGGTTAATTTGACTGTCTTTTGTTAATTTTTACAAGTTTTCACTCTTTCTTTTTAATTTCTATCTGGTCTTCCAATTTATCTATGATTTTATCTTTCTTGTCAAATAAAGTGGGTTTAGACTACCTGTTGATAGTTACTAAAATCGTAATTTTGATTTGCATTAATTTTATGTAGTTATCAATAATTAAAATATTAAAAAATGAAAATACAAACTTTACTGCCATGGGTGACTATTCAGATTGAGTCTGAATAACCTGTTGATTGCCCATGTGTGAGTTTGAGTCCCAATAGGCGCAGCCTTTAATTTTTCTGAACATTTAAAAGATTTACTATCAGGGTTAATAGAAATAATCAAAATACTCTGCATGCTTTGTAAAGCATATGAGCACGATTAGTGGATATTGCGCAATATAAGAACTCAAGTTTTTTAAATATAAAAAAAAATATTTAATGAATGGTTCAGACCTCACTGTTACGAAATGTCAGAAATACTCACCGTTCAAGAGTCATTTTGATGACCACTGTTTGTTTACAGAGGTGTAAGGTTTACTTACAATGTGAGGTTTGTATACAAGGCTCGCATCTGTACTCATTGTACTCAGTGTCTTTCTTGATTTCATGCATGATAATTAGTTTTCTAGTAGGGTTTTGTGATGTATATAATTTTCATGGATAATTCCATTTTATGGTGCTATTAGGCAAATTTTGTTACTTGTGGTAACGGTTGTAGTGGTAATAATGATGATATGGTAGTTGAGAAAGTGGAAGTGCTAATGATAAAGCATTGGTGGTCGCTGTAGTGGTAATGGCGATGATGATGATGATGATGATGATGATGATGATGATGATGATGATGATGATGAAGGGAGGGGGGGGGGGAGTTGTGGTGACAGTGAAGATGATGCACAACTTTTAGTTGCTTGTATTGAGTGGGATGATAAAATCAAAGGTGCAAATAGTCAAAAATATTTATTATCACCCAGGGTGCAAACAATCACTTTGTTTTGAGAATCCCATAAATGTATGTTTTTGAACTTTTATGATCATATTTTTATTATTATTTTTCAGAAACGTTTGCCAAGGTTGGACTCAATCCTTACATTCATACAAAACCAGCTGTTCTCCATTTTGAAGGATTCGAGGTCGGCCAAAAGCAAAGCAAACGTCTTGTCTTATTAAATGCATCCTCTGATGTTTTACGAATGCACATAATTCCCCCACAGACTAAACACTTTTATGTGAAATACAACAAGCCGGTAAGACATGCATTTTTGCATTAAATTTGAATTTGATTAGGACCACGTAACTTAGCAAATTAAAAAACAAAAGATCCCAAAAGATATAAGCTTAATTTCATATTTTGATTATCCTATCAACTAAAATATATATAAGGAGTAATTTGGTATATTGTAAACTCTTGAATGTATATAGGGAACAGAAGATTTTTGAACGAGAATAAATTGAAAGTAGGAAAGTTGTCATAAATATTGTTGACACGGTAAACAATCTTGGAGCATTCTTAGGTTTGGAACTGTCGATGGACCATCAAATTAAGTCAATGATCCAATCATTGATGCGCCATTTGAAAATATTGGGTCTACTCGACAGTTCCTTTCTGATGATGTTACCAAGAAACTCGTCGTTTCTCTTTTATTTTCAAAACTGGATTACTGTGATGCTCTGTAGTTTGGTGTCTTGGAAAGTAAGCTCAGGCAGCTGCAGATGATCCAAATTAATGCTGCCAGATTTGTCTTTCAAAGGCAGAGGTTTGACTCTGCCACACCTCTCCTTCGAAGATTACACTGTTGAGAAAAGGGTCAAATTAAAAGCATGTGTCCTAATTTATCGTTGTGTGGAAAATACTGCCCCTCCTTACCTCACAGAACTTCTAAAGATATATTCGACAACCCTACCTTTGCATTCCTCCAATTACACCACCCGTTTGGCTATCACACGCATTCGTACAAAGGGATGAACAAGGTCCTATTCTCATTTTGGTCCATCTGTATGGATCACCATTCCACAGAGCATTCAAGAATCCAAATCATTGTCTGTTTTCGAGAAATCCTTGAAAACATTTCTTTTTTGATATCATGTAGGCCTACTTCCGATATTGTTTTGTGTTGATGGAATTTAAAGTCTCTAGAGCCTCATTGTTGAGGATGCCATGTACTCTATATGAGTATTATTATTATTATTATTATTATTATTATTATTATTATTATTATTATTATTATTATTATTATTATTATTATTATTATTATTAGTATTAGTATTATTTATTATTTAGTTTTAAAAGAAGAAACTATTTATTTTAAGTTGTCTCATGGAGCGGAGCTGATCTTGGAATTGTAGGGCTGTGTGCTATTCTATGGATTTCATATTCTATCACAGTGTACTTTCTGCGAGATCTAACAGACCCATCTTTCCTATCATTGCTCAATGGACAAAATAAAACTTCTCTAGGTCAAAGCTTATCCCTTTGTTTGTGAATTGAGTGCTCTGCATATTGTGTTATCTTTATCCTTTCAGGACCTTCCATGATTCATTTTAAGTACCCACATTTTCCTTTGCAGGCGAGAATGGTTGCTGGTATGACTCTGGATTGTACAGTTGAATTCACTCCTGATGAGTGGAGATATTACTATGACTGCATCCGCATCCATTGCCCGGTAATGTAGTTATTATATTTTTCTTTTTACTCTTTGGACTCACAGTTAGACTAAGATTATGTTTGAGGGTTCAAACCAACGATTACACTCATTGACGATATGCCTTAAAAAAGGCATTTTACCTTCACATTTGGCCTATGAGAGACATGCATTAAATTCAGTGATTCCATTGTTTTAAATTGAACTCATGTCTAATAGGCTGCATGCCTCATTCTGTGTCAAATTTACAGTTCCATTATCAGGAGTTTAATGTGGTGTTTAGTGCATACAAGAGTCATATGAACGTTTTTTTTTGTTGTTTTTTGTTGGGGGAGGGGGTGTTGGGATTTGAATACTTAATACAAAATACATTTTGCTAACATTTTTTGAGGTGGGCGAGTTGAGAAAGGAATTTTATATGTTTACGACATTTTTTTTTTTTTTGAGGTGAACAAAGATAACTATTATTCATTGACATTACAACACATTTTCAAAGCATAGCTTCACTTTTGCATTTTATTTAAAACTAAATTTATTTGATAATGCATGTTTCTTTTTTTCTTTTTTTAGTAAACAATGCTTAATGAAATTTGGTTTTTATCAAGCACTTTTTAGTTGATAAATTCACTAAGAGTGAAATAAATTGTGAAAAAGAAAATGCATTTGGCGGTTTCTTATGATATTATTTGTGATTTTTTAGCCATTTGAATAGACTCATCATATTTTAATATTTCTTTCAGGGTGAGGAAAATTTGGTAGTTCCAATCCATGGTTATCCTATAATGAGTACAAAGGACTTTCCCAGAAACTTTACTTTTCATCCGATTCCTGTAGGACACAGGTAATCATTTATTCCCGTTTTTTATCTTTGTTTTTTAGATCAGGATCAAACCAATGCTGTTTGTTTAATTTTGCAATTTCACAGTATCCCATAATAGAGTTAGATCCATTTTAATGTCCATGTTCATGAATGCTATTCATCGCTTTATCTGTTTGAATCAGGATTTGTAAGAAAAAGAATTTTAAAAATGAAAGTTTTTTTTGTCTTTCTTTACAGAATGTGTAAGTCATTTCCTTTGAAAAGCATGGCGCCAATTGACTTTGAATTCAACATTAAATATGTCCAGCCTCATCCTGCTTTCTTAGTTGAACCGCTGTCAGGTAAGTGAGAATGAATATGATGCAAATGACACATATTACTTATATTCTTTGTAACCATCTTCATTTTATTTAAAACTTTATGTTGCATTACCAGTTCATACTCAATATTCCAATTTAATTTCAAATGTTTTTTATTTCTTTCTTTTTTTGTGTGCTAGGGTAGGTTGTGCCAAATCAGACTCCCTACAATATTCACTTGACACTTAAGTTAAATAAAATAGAGCTAGGTTCCGCTTTAACACTGCTAGAAATTAATACCTGATAAATTAAGCCAATTTCAGTCCTTTTCTATTTCATCTAATCAACAAATTGTTCTTATTATCCTTGTCTCGCTTGGAAGATCGGGTACAAGTTTCTCCCATCACTTTTTTACAAATTCAAGGCACCTTACAGTCAAAGTAGCAATATAAAGCGGCAACATCAGCAATATAATTTCGCACAATTGAAAAGGATTTTTCTCATTTTGTTTTTAAATTTGTGTTGTCATGCATAATCTAGAACAAAAATCTATTTATATCTATGCCTCTTTTCTCGATTTATTTATTAAAATAGATCTTGAAAAAGGTTGCCACCAAATCATCACTTGTAATTCAGCCATCCATTCATTTCAATTTTTAATGTCAAACCCTTTAGGTGAAAGATCTATCCCCGCATTATTTCATTTTTTTTTACATTTTAGCAGTAAATGTCAAGCAAAAAAAAAGTATAGGAGGGAGATTAGAACGAAGTGTTTTTGTGCTAAATTTCACAATGAAAAATTATACAATTGTTTGAAAAATACATGTATCTTTTAACGCAACCTTTGCCTTTTTCCTTTACAGGAATAGTTCCAGCCAACAGCGAGACTGAAATTTCTGTGACTTTTGCCCCTTTTGAATTTCAAACGGCCACCATGAAATTAGAGCTTGCCATCTCACAATTTAATTCGAAAGGAATTGTGTGCACTTTTATTGGAAATTCACAGCCGGGATTACTCAAGTAAGAATATATTTTATATATTATTATAAAGTAAAGGCTATGAATGCTATCATATAATTTATTCTATTTATGAATTATTGTATGAAACTATGAATATAATAATTTTGATTCTATTTATGAATTATTGTAATGTAAAAGATATGAATGCAATAATTTTGATTATATTTATAAATCATTATAAGAGAGAAGCTATGCATGGACTAATTTTGCTTCTATATATAAATTAGTATAAGGTAAACGCTTTGCATGCAAAAAAAATTGATTCTCTTTATCATTTATTATTAGGTAAAAGTTACGCATGCAATAATTTTGATTCTGTTCATGTTATTATAAGATACAATATATTCATGCAATATTTTAAACTCAATTCACTTGAGATGAGTTTGGAAAATGGTTCAATTCTTATTCTGTGCATACCTCTACTCTTTTGATTTTACTTAATCTTACCAAATCAAGAATGCTATTTCAAACTTATTTCTGATATTTTCTTTTTAGGACAAAAACAATGACAAGCGTCCAAACAGAGGTGTTAGATCCTAGGTGTGTGTCCCCTTTAGATAGGGCACGTAATAACAGGAAGAGGGCAAAGGGTGTGAAGATTACAGAAGATGGAAAGAAGATACAACCTACACAGAGTAAATCAGTAAGCTTTGAAAGGAATTTAAGTTTTAGTCCTTTTTTGTTTTATTTGTGATTCTAGAGCTCATATTTGGAATACTTTTAATAATACGAAACTAACCTTTTAAAAATAGTTTTTCACTAACCTGCTCTTTGTCAAAGTTTTATCTAATAATTCTCATAAACTTACTAATATTTTTTGCAGGCTGTTTTCGAAAAAGGGGGAATTCGTTTTCCTTCCAACTTGAACAATCCACATGCAATTGCCAAAGTAATGATGCAAGAGCCCGGCAAACTTAAAGTTAATGAAATGAGAGAAAGTAAGTTTAGAATGTATGTAGTTAAGTCCTCAGTTATGTTATTATTAGAGCATGCTATTTATTAATGAGAAAATATTATTTTTAGGTAACAATTGATAAAGATGTTTCTTTGCAATAAAATTAATAATATCAAAACAAGACAATCAGCCAGCATTGAAGTTTATTTGTTGAAGAGGAGATTTATATATAGCTAAAGAAAAAAGAAATTGGAAGTGAGTATGATAATTGGACTGATATTTAAACCAAAATCAGTTTAGAGAATAATTTACATCTACAATATTTCTTTTTCTTTTTCTTTTAGCAATGCTTGCTAAATCCACATCCAGTTCATCAACACGACAAATGAAGGTAATGATATGTTGTGACGACAAATAATTTTACATTTGCTTTTTGTTCGAGACTAGAATACATCTTGTTATGATGAAAGAAACGAAAATTAGTTTAATGAAATATAAATTATGTTTTATAAAGTTTTACTTAGCCTATTCCTTTTTTTTTTCTTGTATTTTTTTTTTCATATTGCTTGACAAGCTAAATTTTGAATAGTTTGATAATACCTTTTCTGTTTATTAACAACTCATTTATCTGTTTATTGACTTAATTTAAATGTGTTTATTGGTCAGCCTAATCTGATTTATATTTTTCAGGAAGCCGTATTTGATCACTCGGTGCGGCAAAATGTATACGAAGAAAGACAAAATCAGCTAAGGTGGCAAGTCAAAATAGGAGATGATCCAATTTCAGCCAATGATCGATATAAAGTACTGGAAGACAGAAGGAAAGCTTTGGATTTTTACATGGTAAAATTATTATGCAAATGTATGTTTTTTAATGATATTTTCTCAGAGATGCTAATAAAATTCCTGATGTTTGATTTGTCTTTCTGATTGTAATTATAAAAGAAAAGGAGTCCCTTTGAACCACCAGCCCAATGGATATTGGACTTTATTCCAGATTTCTTTTGTGTGTATTGAAGAGTTACAGTAGCTAGATTCTCAATTTATAGGAGGCTAGTCTATTGAAGAGTGAGAAGCCATGACCTTTGATATAGCATTATATAGCATTAGAGACAATGTTGTTACTCGTCAGATACTCATTTCATATGAGTATGGTGAGAAAATATAAATAAAGAGCCTTTTTCAAGGATATCATTTTGTACTGTCATACTAAAATGCCAAAAAAGGCGTACTTTCCACTAGATCTCATAGAAACATAACTACCCAATCGATACTGGGTGTACATGGAGTCCAACAATTTGAGATAAATTTGTGCTTGAGTCAGGAGCTTTGATAATTGACTTTGAAAAGTATATTTTTACAACTACAGTGCTCACTGGATTCTAGCATTTCGAATTCCAGCATACTCTGCCATGTGGACGGTGGTCATGGATGACTGAATTTTAAATATATGATAAGTTGTTACCCTCCATGAGCATCAGGTCTGCACTTCTTCCAAGAGCATGCTGCAACCCAGCGAGTATTGTACAATTTTATCAACGTTAGTGTCCAAAACCATTTTTATTGAATGAGTTGTAGAGTCTTGATTGACTCTAACTTAATGATATACTCATTACCAGACTTGCATATTTCAAAGATGTATTTGTGCTCATAAAAAATATAAATGTGTCATTTAATATATGTAATTTTAAAAGTATCTATCTTTTGGGGTTTTTTTCTTCTCTGTTTTTTTTTTTCAAAAAAATTACAATGAACAACTATTTAGAACAGTGAATATATTAATATATGATTATTAATTTTTTTTTGTCTTTGAAACCTCATTGCGATGTTATGAATGAAATCCTATAAATAAAACGTTTTCATCTTTTATGTTTTCCAGTATAAAAAACGAGGTGATCCTGTTATTGAGGAAGAATACTTAAGATGTAAAACAGTTTGTACTTATAAAAGAACACTAAGGGATGCTGAATCTGTAAGTATAGATAGTAAAAGTTTGTTAAAATCACAGAATCACAGTTTCATTTTGTAAATAAAAAGTGTTATATGACAGGTGCATTAACCTGCCCTTGTTTGATCTCTGTACCACTGCATAGCTGTCTTCTAATACTAATATAAATTCGTAATTTTCCTAGAAATTTCATAAAAATCAGTACTAACAATTTAAGAAACTAGGCAGAACTGTTATCTTTACCTGCTTAATAGAAACATAAATCTATGAATTTAATGTGAATTTTTTATAAATTTGAATGTTCAAATGTCACCAAAGGTAGATACATACTTAAAATTTGTTTTCAATGTTTTCCATAGCTGGGATCTACAGACGCCATGTTTGACACCTATTCTAATGACCTTTGGGCTGCAAGGCATGCAGCTCTTGATAAATTTGTACAGGCTGCTAGAACCGTGAGTTAATAGGAAAAATTGATATTTTTAAGTATTTCATTTTAATAAATTATTATTTTTATATAATACGTTGTCGAGGAATAATAGGACACAGAGGAAGGCGATCATCATGTTTGATATTTAGTTTCTATGTGAACATATTTTCAAATTTTATAAAGGGACAAACATCATGGGCCCTTTTAATCATTTTTGAAATAATGAGAGCATTTTGTGCGGGTTTTATAGTTTTTTTCCCTAACAATAGATACATATAGTTTAGGACTCTTCAAAACAAAATTTTAAATCTTACATCATACAATTGTTGAGTTTGAGGGGTAGACTAATATGACTTTAATCGCACTATAGTCACTAGTTGAATGGCTTGATAATATACTCACATCATCTAACTCATATAGTATATTTTATTAACTTTTATTGCTTGTCCTTACAGATTATTATTCGTCTGAGAGCTGGAAAGAATCTAAATAACCTGAAACATTTTGTCTCGGACTGGAGCAAGAAAAAATTGACAGGAACTCAAGATTGTTAGTATCTCAGTTCATTTGCATAAGATTACTAGTATGTTAAATTTGCGTGTATAAATATTGCAAATATATTTTTTTAACATGATCGAGTTTTGAGCATAGACCTTCGTCAACAGCTCAGGATTCAATAACTTTTTAAATGATGCTTAAATGATTTGTAACATATTCGCTTTCTAAAATTTTCCTTACAACATTAGTACAGAGACGTTATTCCTTCCAAAATTATGACAGTGGTTTATGTTTTCCTAAGCTGCTATACTGCCCATGGGATTTTGAAGCCATCTTGGGATATTATAATGTATATTATTATAGTAAAATTCTTGCCCCTAGAAATGCCTTTAAATTTAAATATATTGAAGATTGAAGATCAATCGTCTGGAATGCCTTACCAAAAAAGAAGAAAACATAAAAAAGTATATATATATATATATATATATATATATATATATATATATATATATATATATATATATATATATATATATATATATATATATATATATATATATATATATATATATATATATATATATATATATATATAGAGACCAGAAATGTAGAAGTGATTATTAAAAAAAAAATATGCTACATAACACATTTTAGCATTATGGAATAGACATATGCATTTTAAAACTTACTTAAATGATAAATTGTGTTTACATTAATTATTAAGTTATGGTTATACTTTTGCAGCATTCGATCGATCCAAAGTGGAGGATATGGAGCACTTAGAAAGCCTGAACAATGATTTGAATTATTACCTCTTCAGTGCTGAGAAGGTTCAAGGTCACAAGTTCCCCACATACGTCACACCAAATGTGAAAGATGACATGGTAAATAATTTTTCTTTATTTAGAAAAGTACAACTTATTTGTTTATATATTTATAGTTTTGAAATTTATCTTATATTTTCTCTTTTTATTATTATTTTGTTTTATTAAGCGTGAGACTGTCCCTCAGGGTGTATGTGGGTTTCTGTATGGGTCTGTATGTGTGTGTTTGCACGCGCATGCATCAGAGCTTATGTGTGTAGGAATGTGTTTGCGTTTTGTTATTTTTTAAACATGTGTTTGTGTGTGTTGAAAAGCTTAAAGCAAATGTTTTAAGAATAATAATAATAATAATAATAATATGTGCGTTCTGATTTCAAGAACATTTGTATTTTTTTTCAGGCTCCTGATGCTCTTGGACAAGTTCCTTACAAGGGAACAGAAGTTATAGTCAAACGAGACGTGCCTTTCTTCAACTTAAAGGTCTGCATTGATAAACCTTGGATTAATTTTCATTACATAAAAAATGTGAAATGAGATCAGTTGAATACAATATACTTCTAATTTAAGTTCTTGAAAAGATTCCATGTAAGTTGTATTACCTGCATTGTCTTCTGTGTTATTGATGGAGCCAGATGACAATGAAATAGAACAGAGAAACAAATCGAAATATTCCTGATATCTGTTTTTGTAATGTTGAATTCTTCTTCTTCTTCTTCTTCTTCTTCTTCTTCTTCTTCTTCTTCTTCTTCTTCTTCTTCTTCTTCTTCTTCTTCTTCTTCTTCTTCTTCTTCTTCTTCTTCTTCTTCTTCTTCTTCTTCTTCTTCTTCCTCCTTTTTTTTTTACTTCTTCTTGTCCTTCTTCTAAACTGATTGACTCAATAAAACTGATTATTACTTTAATACCGATTTACATATAGAAGAAATAAGAAACTTAATTTTTTTTTTCTTCTTTTCATAACTATTTATAAAAAAAAAAAAATGTCTCAACACAGGTGCCACATTTCTACAAATTGCAAGGCTACAAGCCTCACAACTCCCATAATGCCTCCAGCGGATATGTTCCAACGAAAAGAATCCGTTCCCTAAGAACAGGAGCAGAGGTAAGTTTGTCCTAGATGAATTACTCCATATAATGCGAGAAATTTAAGTATGAGGAAAGTTTCTTTAATATAAAATACAGTCTTTGTTTTTAAAAAAGTATTAAATAAAAAAGGAAATTGGATTTTCATCCATCAAAAGAATAATTGTCTATCTTCAATCTTCAATGGCTTGTATTTGGAAAAGGCCCCACGGTCCCATCACTGCACATGTTAAGTTACAGTCCAATCAAAACAGGGAAGAGTCACAAATTACTTTGACGAGCGAGTCCAATGATTTTGGTTGAATGTTTTCCCATTACAACTTATAGATAGATTATTATCTTGATATCAGGCAATTGATAAATTTCTTGGACAGAGGCATCCATCTATTACTTTAAAGAAAAGTGGTAAAGATCAAAATCTAATTGAATTAGACCCTGATGCTTCTCATGGAAAGTAATATATTCTGTTTGAATGGTTTAATTGCTTTGTTGGAGATGGACTTGGAAATAGGATAATTTCTTTAAATGACATAATTTTACGATATTTAGATGCCAACTCTTGTAATTGTCATAAATCTGACAATGTCAAAACATTGACTGAACAGGATCATTGTCTTTATGGACCTCCATGTTCTATTTCTTTTTCTTATAAATCAACTGGATCAGTCAGACTTAGCATAACTGTCGACACCGATTGTGAAGATAATTTTTAAAAATTGACTCATTAAGCTTTGCAGTTTAAAATGAGGTTTCTTTAGCATTATAGAGAGAATGTAGATTGTCATTTATGAACAATTCCTCATGGTGCCCCAGTGACTAAATTAGGATAGTGATTAACATTTTGAGATTTATAAAAAGATAATAAATGTCTTGTCAGAATGTATTGTTAAAAGTAAAAGTTATAACAAATCTTTTATCACATTTTTTCGCTATAGGATGAAGTCATCAAACTGCCATCAGATGAAGCACCTGCTCTACCTTCACCTCGTGTTGGGGAAAGTATTGTAGATGATCAACAGCTGGCTACCGTCCCTCCCACAGGAGCAACCACAGCACCATCCACTGTTGCTGCCGCACCAACTGACATCATCCCCACCACATCCAATCACCAACCTGTCTCACTGACCCCTCCAGAGTCGTTATTTAATTCTATGGATTATCCCAGTCTTCATATAATGGTGAGTTTCTTAACAAGTCTATCTGTGCATGACAAAATAACATCAGTGCCTGCTCCTAGTGTTTGAACTTCATATTTTCATGTCTTCTAGAATAATACATATTCCTGGAGGTATCTTTGTCTTAATATTTTTAATTTCATGCTTATGTTTGAAACTGATACGGATGTGGAAAAAGAATTTACAGCACCATATATGATACTTTATGTGATGAATACAGTTATTAAATTGCATTATTGTAGTTATCCAGAGTTGAGTATCCAAAGTAGGGGCAATGCGGCTCATCAAACGGTCTTTGCTTAGTACCCAAAAGGTACAGAGTTTGCCTACCTGCCTCGTTGTGTGGCCTTGAGCAAGTCACCTCGCCCTATCTCACTTTGCAGTGCTGCACTGCGGCTAACGCCTGGGTATTCCTGTCTTCCCTTGGAATAGACCCTAAAGACAAATTTCCCCTTGGGGACAAATAAATGGAATTTATTTTTATTTTATTATTTTTTTTGGACAGCTTATATTTCTGGTATACAGAAATTTCAAAGTGGATCACCAGACGTGTCAAGCTGCTTTTTGAGGATGATTTTGTCTTTGCTATTTGGGGATTTCTTTTGTTCGAATTATTTTTTTCTTTTCCAATTGGAATTATGCAGTACTGAGAGTAATGTAGGAAGAATGTCAAGAATGTATATGAATAGGTCATATAAATGATCATATATGACAATAACGTTCTAGATTGTTCCTATTTGTAATTATTCTTGAAACTTTTATTGTTTTTTTTCTAAGTCTTTGTGACAAGATTCCATCCCTTTCGTCCCCTTTAAAACACTTTAAGATTCTGACACTGTATTAAGCAATTCAATTTTATGTGACTTTGAAGTGATTTATCTCAGTTATCATTTCAAGTTTTATAAGTTTAAAGTCTTCTGTGTCTCCCAAAAAATATTGCACACTTGCAAGGTGAATATTTAGAAGCTTATGAAAAATTTCGGATTATTTAAATCAAATGACATTTCAGGATAATATTATATACCCATCTAGCAATGTAGAATGGTAGACTCATATATGTAATTGTTATATTACAATTCACATATAGACCAATATTTGTCGGCAAGAAAATCACATCTTTTGTCTTATAATAATAATAATAATAATAATAATAATAATAATAATAATAATAATAATAATAATAATAATAAAAATAATTATAATAATAATTATAACAATAATAATAATAATAATAATAATAATAATAATAATAATAATAATAATAATAATAATAATAATAATAATACATAGCATTTATATCGTTCATTTTCATCACTGTGCTATGCTCATCAGACGTTACAACTAAATATACAAAATTTACATATATAAAACGTATTTCACAATGCTATCAATAGAAGCAGTGTATGGAATATCGTATCAATATCATGGAAATGTAACGATAAAAAGGCAGTGCTTTAACATGATTTAAAACTATCAATAGATTTTGCTTCTCTTATCCTTCTGGGCAGGTCATTCCACACAAAGGGCCAAGTTTGGGTAAAGGAACGGCCACCATAAAATTTATAATTATAATTATTTCTAAAAGCAAGCTTAGATTTTTCAGTCGAGGATCGTAAATTCCTATTTGGTACATATATTTCTAACATGCTTTTAATGTAGTCAAGTGCTTCATTATTTAAGCTTTTAAAACAAAACAGGCAATCTTTAAAATGATTCTTTCCTTGACAGGCAGCCAGTGCAGCTCATACAGAATAGGCAGTGAGTGTGCCGGTCTCTTTTGTCACTAATATAATAAAGATAACATTTCCAACCTGTCTAATTTGGAATATTTTTATATTGCAGAGGGATATATATATATATATATATATATATATATATATATATATATATATATATATATATATATATATATATATATATATATATATATGTATGTATTTACATATTTTTTCCTCTCTAGAATCCTACGCCAGGCCTTCAAGTATTTCAAGCACCCAAACCATACGCCGAGGTTGACTACGATTTCCATTTGTGTCCTTTGCCACGTTATCCCAAGAATGACCCAACAGGAAGGCTGCCTCCAACTCAAAAGAAGTTCTTGGACAGAGAGGTGAATTTTTATCTTTATTTTATTTAGATTCTTTTCATCTATGTTTAACCTTACTCAGCCAACTCAAGAAATTGAGTTGGTGCCAGTTATAAAATCTGATTATTCCATTTTCTTAAAAAGTAAACGTTTATAGTACAATTTAACTTATTACCCAAATATCGGTTTGGTGATTTAAATTTTGTTCTCACCAATCACAGTGGTTTACCAGCGGATCACTTAGTTGAGATGCTAGGTCAAGAGGTCACTACTCTCCTTCTCTTTACCTGCGCTCTGGTATGGCACGTGCCTGCAGTCAGTGAAGCGAGCAGTCTAATTGGTCTGATAAATAATGGCATAGCCAAGCCACAATTATCTTAAATGTAAATCTATATCACTCATGTTATAGATTGAAATCCCCCTCACACAGTGGACTAAATATCATAGATATCATCAGTATATTTCTTTCTCAGGAAGACAGCAAAGTAGACTCACATTTTCACTACATTTATCGTTTAAATCAAATGTTTCTGGAATCCCTACAACAACAATCGGACGTTGCAGTTTATTATTATTCACAATAGTACATAGTACAAACCGTCTACTTTCTGTTGCACTAATGTTAATTCAGTTCAACAAATATGTAACAAGTGTAGGGGTGGGGTATCAAATTTCACTGGGAATATCTAGCAGTCCATGAGATGTCTAGGCTAACGTGGGTGATGAATTTGGACCAGTTACACAATGTAAACAATGTCGTAATCATTTTCTGGACTCCCCACTGACCATGGAACACTTTACTACACCAATTCTATAGTTTTATCATTAAAAGTTCCCACGAACATGGTAAAGGAGTGAAGAAGTCATACTTATTGTAGTACAGGAACGTATATATATATATATATATATATATTATATATATATATATATATATATACACAAACACTCTCTCTCTCTCTCTCTCTCTCTCTCTCTCTCTCTCTCTCTCTCTCTCTCTCTCTCTCTCTCTCTCTCTCTCTCTCTCTCTCTCTCTCTCTCTCTCTGCAAGTAGCCCTACAATAATAGTTCTTAAAGACACATCTGTTACTGATTTAAGAAATATGAAATGAATGGGTCTGTTTCAGTCATGTCTCTGTTGATTGGTGTGGGAAGGTTTTATTCACCAGCTGCACTACTTGTACATTATATTGAGAATAATGTCTGAATTCTGTTAATTCCTAGGTGGTGCCACTATTATTTTCTCTATCTTGGCTATGTTTGAGTACTACCCCCACCCCCCCCCCCCCCACTCCCCCTCTTATTTTACCCAGTCAAACTTGCCTTTGTGGAATACTATCTGCTGTACTAACTGTTGATGTTATATCGTTGTTGTCAGTGATATGAATTAGGTGTAGTGTGAATGTGATGCATTTCTCTTAGCCTGTCTTTTACGTTTGTATCTGTGTATGTATGCATGTGTGTATGTATGTGTGTGTGTGAGAGAGAAAAATAAAGAAAGAGAGAGTGAGAGAGAGAAAGAAAGAGAGAGAGAGAGAGAGAGAGAGAGAGAGAGAGAGAGAGAGAGAGAGAGAGAGAGGGGGGAATGCCTTTTTCTGCCATATTCATTGCTTGTATTATCTACTACGCCACTGTGATGGTGTTGTTGTTTGGTGTAATGATGGTGGTTTTGTTTCTATTTGGAATAGTCAAGTAAAACCTACACACACAATATATTGCTTTATATGTTCTTTAGGAGTGTGTTAAATTGTTTAATCCACTTATCTCCATATCTTTTAAATACAATAAAAAATACAAATGAAGAGAACATACCTTATGTCCAGCCCATTACATTTATGACCATTAAAAACGTAGTAAAAATGTGTTGAATCAGAAAATGAATGTTTTACTGTGTGTAATAATATTAAGACTGGACAAATCATTAATTAGTTTCGGAATCCAACGTCTGATTTTAAAGATTTGAATTTTTTATTGTCCGCACAACAACAAAAATATTTTAAAATAGTAGGGATTTTAAATTGCTTATAAAACCTATCAGAATAATCACAATAAAACGAAAAAAGAACCAACATAACAAGTGAAAGTAGTACTGTCTGTTCCATAATTTAATATTATTGTAATGTAAGTGGTCATCTAGATATGGTGTTATATTACATCATGAAAATGCAATACTTTGCGTCTTAACTCTCAAAAAGGGGAATCCCCGTCCAGGTAGCCAATTTTACAGCATGCAGCTGCTGTTGTCAGTCACTTGCTGGGTTCCAGCAGTATAACTAAGTGATCCGATTTTATGAAGAAATAAACAGCAGTGCAATATTTAAAATAAAGAAGACAAAATTTATTACCAAAAACTGCTCTAAATAACAACAAAATACACTTAGATTGATAATCAAAGGTGCAAGGCATGTGATATATCATTTGCTTGTCCTTTGGCAACATGAGAATTTTAGATGGCACATCTTGTATTATATATTTGAGAAAAGATATGAAAACAAATTTTACCTATTCTTGTAAGATTTGAAATAATCAGTATTGACTGTCCTAGTAAAGTGCATTATAGAGGATACTATGTCAAAAATGTGGCTGTCTGTTGTTTATTCCTAAGCGCGTTATAAAGAATGAGTCCAATGAATCAATATAAATATCTTTTACTGTATTATATTTTTCATGGTTTAGATAATTTGTATTTTTATGTTTAGTAGAGAGGGTTTTTCAATCAACAAATTACAAACATTATGGTATATTTTTATCACCCCTCCTATTTTACCACACGTGGTTAGGACACAATCCGTGGAATGATGAGTTGGAAGAAGTTCCCTTCCCAGGGTCTAACATCCTTGTCCAACACTCCCACCCTGACCAATGTTTGGGTGCCCAGATGGTGAGTTTTTGCTAGCAGCAACTTGTGCTCTGTTAGTAAAGTTTATTTTTTAATGATTAGTATGTTGCATTATGTTTTTTGGAAGATAATTGAAATGACATTTGATTCGAATATAAAAAGTCAACAATTAAAAAAAAAGTCAAATGTGTGTTTAGTACGCATCAATCCTTGTGACCATCATTTCACATAATGTAATATTTTTTGTTTGCATAATTCGCTTATTTTGATATGATCATTTTGAATTTTATTTCAATCCTTGTGACCATCATTTCCCATATTGTATTATTTTCTGTTTGTATATTCTCTTTCGAAATCCCATTATTTACATATGATGATTTTGAAATTCATTTCATTGTTTTTCATGCTTTATACAATTCTGATTATCAGCAACATGTCATTTTTCATATATTTTGATATAAAATCTGTATATTCTTCCTATACAGGGATGACTGCTTCAGTAAAGATCTTCTTCCAGAAGATGTTCCTCCACTCTTTGATCAGCTAGCACCAGATGATGCAGAAAACGTCATTGAGGAGTATGCTAATTAATCAATTAAAATAATTTTTTTTGGTTTAAACAAATAACAATGTCATTTTGTTATGTAATTATTTTAGAAAAAAATAATCAGTGTTTTGATTCGGTATCAAAAAGACATTGAAAGCAAATTGCTCAACGAATACACACAGAGCGTATCTATCCAAAGGAATGGCGACTGGCTTTGTCACTGATTATTGATTATTCAGTATTAATTGTTATCATGTGTAAATTGGCATTGACTCACTAAACGGGAAGGGAATACAGTAGAACATATGACCTGGCATGAATGAATCTGATCAGCTCTGAATAGAGCATTATTTTCTTATTTGAAAGGATATGAGGTTGAATCATATTAATTTGTCAAATTGATGTTCTTTATTTATAAATGGATAATCATTTTTATGTCAAAAATTAATTTGAAGGGATGATGATGACTTTGATGAGGAGAGCAATGCCATGAACCTCAAACCTGAGATGATAAATGCACAATTTACACTCATTGATCCAAGCCTTCCTACAGAAGACACCAAAATGCCTGCGTAAGTCTTCAAATTTTAGTTATAGCCCTAACATGCAATGTGGTAAAGAATCAATGTACAGCTTTACCCAAACATATATTAAGAAGACCATTCAGACTGATCTGCCAACCCCTGTTTAGCTCACTCAAACTCAAGAGACTTTTGGTACTTTTCAAAATTGAAAAAATAAACATACTCAGTTACTCAATCTAAATGAAAATTGGCACGTTTTATTCAACGACAATCATAAAAACATTTTAAAAAGTAGTTTTAATAATATGTATATGATTTGTCTCAGAAAATGTTAATATTGTTGGGATAAAAGGAGCCTCAGTCAAATACTGAGATAGTTGGTGTTAGGGTTCTGAAGCTGAATCTGAACTGAGTGAGTTAAAACAATATTTTTTCTAACCTCCATTCTATTTTTTTTTTTTTTACTCGTTTATTCATTTGTTCTTGGTTTAAATAAATTCGGCTAGTTGATTTTTTTTCTCATTAGAGGCTGATACTTTTTTTCTTGAAAGGGGAGTCAGAACACGTTTCTATTTTTACAAAGTTAATTTTAGAATGATTGCAATGTTTTATTTCTATACAGTGGTCTCCACTTATAAGCACTCTAGCTACAAGCATGATCAGGCTATAAGAATTTTTACTATAAAAATTAACCTTATCGAAAAGGCCTCCACTTAGAAGCATGCTCAATTTTCTGACTATTACTTAAAAACGATAAAAACTAGGAAAAAAATAAATAGATGACTAAAAATGAAAATCAGAAACCATCAAAGTGCTCCGCAAGTAATGTATAGTTCACATCTCACTATTCAGTCATTACGCTCTTTGTACAAAACAATCGAAACCTCAGTGATGAAACAAACAATCCATCAAAAATCTTAAGTGGTAACAATAGGCAGACTCAGAAGCTCATTAAAATTGGCACAGAAAAGAGGGGGGGGGGGGGGTATTAGGGATGGGCACGTTGTCCACTTTTAGTGATGTTGACACAGTGCTGGAAGCGGAGTTGGGGAAGGGAGGGCTCAGACAGTCACCAGATGTGGTTATATTTAATTATGATCACGTCAGTCATTTTTGATGACCACAGTTTGTTAACAGATGTGTTAAGTGTGCTTACAATTTGGGGTATGAAGACAAAGTTGACACCTGTTCTCTTTGTCTGTGACTTTCTTGATTTCATGTATGCGTCTAGTGACAAGTCTATTTTGTGCTACATACCTGCACTCTACCAACAGCCTCATATGTTAAACGTGCAATTCTTCTTCTTCATTGTGGAGATGTGGGTCCAGAAGCTTGTCTGGACGCCAGGTTGGATCATTCTTAGTCTGACATTTCACTATCAGCTGTTCTAGTATGATTGTATCTACTCTGACATCTCCTTCAGGATCATTAAGGTACCCAAGCTCCTACACGACGACAACGTGACGATCCTCCACAAGAGTACATGCAATTAAAACCATGAGACTTTATCCTCAACTCAGTGGCAGAAAATATAGAACAAGTTCGCAGGAAAAGAGGATGACATAAATAGTTGCATCCAATCAAAAGCTAAACAAGCAACAATGACAAGCTTCTTTTTCTCGTCCTACTCCTACTGCATATTGCTGTCGTATATTGTGGCAGAAAATAAAGGGTTTAGTTGCCCTCTGATAAATAAAATCAAAATGGACAAAAAAATTAAAAGCTAAAAATGCCTTTTTAATGGGCCAACAGAATGTAGAAGTCTGCATCTTGGTGCATACCATTATGTGTGTACATTTGAAAACTAAGAGGAACAATTTATTTTTACTGTAAAATAAAAAAATCTGAATTCGCTTATAAGCACGATCCGGCTATAAGTCTACTCTGCTTGATTCCTGATGACCTTACTTATAAATGGAGACCACTTATTATTTAAATTGTAAGTTGATCAGTTTGAAATTCCATTATTAATAAGTAGTTGTTAGAAATTGCTAAATTATCTTCTTAGACATAAGTTCGTTGCAGTGAGATTATTTTTATTCTAATAAAACTCTGTAGATAATACTTACATGGTGAAATAGTTTTAGTGCAGTAAAATAGTTAAAATACAAAGCTTATATAGAATATTGTATTGCTTGTAACATTATTTACTTACATTTTTCTCCTTGCTAAATGTTGAAGTGAAGAAAATGAAAGTGATTCGGAAGAGTAAGAACATTAGTTTGTATTTTGAAGTTGGTCTATCTTTGTTTAAACGTTCGTTCAGGATCATAATCGTTCAATTTCAATATTCTTGTGAGACACCTTTCACAATAAAACTCTCCTTTAGATCACTGTTTATGTCATTTTACAGTTTGATTTTTGAACGCTTTTTTGTTGTTGTTGTTGTTGGTATTTTTATGATTTATCAGTGAAATATATGCAATTATTAATTTTGAATCCAAATATTTGTTTATCATTATTTTGCTATAATAGTGTGTTACAAGGTAACGTATCAAGCCAGTTTGTTAGGTATTCATAGACTTTTCACAAATTAATTTTATAAACAAATGATTTCATAGCATAACAAAATATTTTATCAGTCCTCCTATCGATCACTGATTGTTCTTTTTCTCTCACATGTTACGAAGTAATTTCACTTATCTTATTTTACTCAAATCACACAGATGAGATTTAGCTTAATTGTTTTCAATTATTATGATTCATTTTCATTTTCCATATCAATGAGTGATTTAGATTAAGTAAGTTTATTGGTATTAGTAACTGTCATTAATTTCGTATCTTGATAACCGAAAACCAAGACCTTAGTTCGTTTTAAAATTCCAGAAGACTTAGATTTTTAGCAATTATTAGTTTGAAATACATTCATGTTTTAGTTTAGAATGATGATATAGAAAATTGTTAATACCTCCATTGTATGTTGAAATGTTTAACCAATTTAACATAGTATTAGTTGCTTTTATTATCTCGAAAATCCTTGCGAATGGTAAGAAGATCAGCAGATATCATGTTCTACTTTTCAGCCAATTTCAATGTATTCAATTTTTCTACAGTGATTTATTCCCATATGGCAATCGCATGCCAAGCACAAACATCCCTGTCGGACCCCACGGTCCTGTTGCAAGGTAGGCATATTATTTCTGTGTTCAGGAAACAAGGCTGGTGGTCTTTAATGCCATTTTCTTCTTCTTCTTCTTCTTCTTCTTCTTCTTCTTCTTCTTCTTCTTCTTCTTCTTCTTCTTCTTCTTCTTCTTCTTCTTCTTCTTCTTCTTCTTATTATTATTATTATTATTATTATTATTATTATTATTATTATTATTATTATTATTATTATTATCATCATCAGTATTGGTATTGTTGGTGTTGTTATTATTATTATTAATTTTTGTTTAATTTCATTGTAAAGCCCTTTTATAAAAATAATTACTATATTAAGAGCTATCTTTCAATGCTTTGGGTATGTTTTTTTTTTGTTTTTTGGAGCAAAAGAAAATTGTAAATTAGTTTAGATTCATAGATTCCATGCTATTGTCACTTAAAATTTTTAACAAAATATTTAACAGATTATTCACATATTCTAACTACCATGCCGATAGAGTCGTGGCCTACTACAAAGTACAAATCCTTCCTTGAAATCTAAGAAAAGATATGTGTATTGATGATTAATTAATTCTTTTATTTCAATTATGACCTCTCCTATTTGAAAATAGACAAATATCTCAAAAGGGTACAAGATTTAATTAAATTAATCCTATCTTTGTAAGGCAATTTCAAGTAGCATTCCTTCTTTTATTCGCTTTCTTTGGTAGAGATACTTTGTTTCTTTGCAAACCAATCGGTCACATTAAATTTGTTTTTTAAAACAACTAAGGATTATAAGAATTTCCCGCCCTATTTTAGACAAAAAAGAAATTGCAATTTCTGCTCTATTTAGCGTACAGTACATGGTATATGCTGACACTTCTTAGTGTTGGGAACATGACAAGGCAAATGGCTAAGAATTTTTAATAAATGATTCTACTCATCTCTGTTTTATGTTATTACTGATGTTGATATTGCTTTTACCACTCATAGAATTATTCATAGTCGTCGTTGTAAATTCATGGGCTTTTATTGATTCATAATTAACCCACCAGCTGTAATGTTTGCTTTATCTTAATTCCAGCAATTGACGAAGAAAACTTTATGATTAATTGTTATCTTGAAATCACTTACAACTAATAGTAGTAGCAATAAACTGTTCATGCTTGCTTTATTGTCAGATTGTTGGATAGTTAGTACTGCTCTTGTTTTTAATTTATATTCATTTTCAGCTCTCAAACAATTGTTTTACTGAATGCGTAATTATTCCTTACTACTATTCGCATTTAATTTACAGGGAGAAGAGAGAAGAGGAGCTGGAATATTTCATGACCAAAAAGTACAACCGACTTGGATTAAAGGTCAAGGCCAAGGTGGAAGCACTCAACGCTCTTGTCACAGACAATGACCTTGTGTTAAAATAATCTTGCAGGAAGGAATCTTAGCTATCTTTCAATATTTTCACTACAAATTTTAATGCAATATTGTAAATAATGAAAGAAGGAAAATCGTAGTTCAGAATTTTTAAAGATGCTTCTATGGGTTATACTATAAAGTTTTCGGGTGTATCAGACTCTTCAAATAATTCGAATGCGATTTAATGGTTAAAAAAAAGAGGAGGAATCAAATATTAATTCAATGATTTGAAAATTGGTAAATTTGGTTATTATTTTTAATGTAGTGACATGAATAATTCTACTGAGTGTATATATTTGTGAATATAAGGCTGTGATTATCTCTTTATACAAAAATGAATGTTTTTCCACATATGTAATTTCCTTCTCTTGCTTTGTTTCTAATCATCTCATAGTTTACACAGTGCAAATAATTTCAAAACTAAAATTTCTTATAAAAAGATGAGATAAATATTATCAATGAAATAATAAGGAATCAGGTTATGATGAGCCCGGTCAATTAATGAGAAATAAATCGGATAATTGAGAAAAAAATCGTGCTAATTAATTTGTCTGATAATTCAGTAAAGAATAAAAATATGATTTATATACAATAATCTTTGTTATTTATGACTATCGGAAGAACAAACCTAATATTAAACCATTTGAAAAATAACAATAAAAAATTTCACTATACGTTTTTGCATTATTTAATTAACTATGGGTGATAATGTCTCGTCTAAAGGAACGATATAGGAAACCCAATAGATTGATTGCTAGAGCAATCACCTAGCTTGCTAACGGACTTTTTATGTGCTTATTTAAAACTCCTCTGTCCACTGGGATAGCTTGATTTTACTTAAGTCTGACAGAAAGTACTCTGATAAAGACCAGTTTCCTCTCAAAAGGATAGAGTTAATCTCTTGATTTGATGCTATTGAATCCTGAATAAACTTTTAAAAGTGTTCTTCTATTTACCAAAACAAATGGGGGAAAAATATTTCTACTGATGTTTATAACATACATTTGGAGTTAAAGTAAGTGTGTACAATTTTTCTCAATGACATTAATTGGTTTTGTCATTCTTATGAAATATGTCTTTAAATTTGCATGTGCATATTTATTAAAGGTTTTTTTGTGCCCACTCTAGAAGTAAAATCTATTCTTAGGTTTAACACGCTCAAGCTGGCTTAAAATTCACAAGCAGAATGAATTGAACATTTTCAATAACTACAAATGTAGAGCTATGACTTAACTTGTCTTGAAAATATGGGGAAAAAATTAAATGTCAGCAGCTATTTCTTGTTAACAATATGCAATTTTTGTGAGCTGCTCTTTTAAGTTGATCTTTTTTTTCTCATTTATTTTTACGTAGGCTGTATTTGAAAAACTATTTAAGAATACTTTTCACATTTTGTTTATATACATCTCGGTCTCAGATAAATATATTCTGTATCGAAAATGCAAATGTCAAATAACGTGATAATCATGACTTTTTTTTATTGTTAATTATTCTTTGGGACAAAGACAGCTTTGATTTTACATATCAACATTTAGCTACTATTCAATATTATTTATTTTCGTTCTGATTAAGGTTAAAAATCACAGTTAAGATTTTAAGATATAACTTTAAAAATTGCCAATAAGATTGTTTTAATTACGTACTTCACCATTGTTATACGTCTGTGATATGGAGTAAACTATTTGATGATAAAAAGAGATTTATTATATGTTTTTTAATTGTTACTTTTTTGTTGCTTTCCTTTTGTTTAAATTAAGGATTTATAATTCAGCCTACTTATAACGACATCTGTTATAGCGACATCCTCTCAAAAGTGACAAGTTATGGAATTCCCAATTTTTTCCCCCTATATATAATGTAATAAAAAAATCACCATATCATCATAATATTTTATTTAAACCCTGTATAGTGACATTGATATGGCTGTAATCAGCAACTTCAAATTGAAGGTCAAGAAGAAATTTATGGTCCAATGAAAACGTGTGCTTTCCAACAAATGAAATCCTGTAATCATAGCTAATGAAAATGCTTGATTGACCATCCAATGATATCCGGTCCTCTCCGGGCCATTTGACTTGGGCTTTTTCTGTAGATGAGGCAAAGCAAGACAAGATCATAGCTTACCTGGCACTTGCCATCGCACACTAATTCACAAGCCAGTCGATCCACGTTACAAGCAAACAGCTAGTGAGTGCTCCACCCCAATGGAACACGCATCAGGTATAAGAAACTGCACTATCGACCACTATTGTTGTTTCTGATGACACATATAAATTCAAAAATAATCACATTGTCCACGCCGACTTCCACCAAGTTGAGGAAAAAATCGCAGACTATAGTACCTTTGACATGCAGTACAGTGGTTGAATGGACGCTTGTGCAACTCGCAGCATCATCCAAGCTAGCTTTTTGACTTGACTTGCCTCACCTACAGAAGGGTATTTAAACTTGACCACGATCATCAAGAACCAAGAGGAAATGAAACAACATGGGTTTGAACCACAGAGAAAAAAATGACTGCTAACAAATGCTGATGTTGATGCAACCATGCTGAGGTAGTTCAGAGTTGAGCGGTCAACTAACCGACTTCATGGCCTATTATTATAGACCAGGCAAAGATAATTGCAGTCAAGCTAGGAGTAGGAGTTACGAGTTTTCAAGCAAGCAAAGGTTATTTCAAGAAGCAACATGGTGCTTTTCAAGGTGGCTTTGGCTGAAAGCGCCACTGTAGATGGTTGGAAAAGATCCAAAGTCAAGTACTTAAACCCCCACCACCCTTTGTACCATTTATTTTGGTTGCTCGCTACAGTGACAACATCATCAATAATATATATATATATATATATATATAATATATATATATATATATATATATATATATATATATATATATATTTATATATATATATATATATATATATATATATATATATATATATATATATATATATATATATATATATATATATATATATATATATATATATATATGTGCTCTAACAAAAGACCGTTTTTTGGTGGTCTTTTTTTTCAATTTAGCCAAAATACCTCAATTATCAATCACTTAAGATGATCCCAAACTTATCAAAATGTCTTAAGCCTGAGACTCTTAAAAGTTCAAGAAATAGCAAATTGGGTCAGTTTGACGTAAGAGTTTTCATGTTAAAATGAAATGTGTAAAAAGATGTGTTTATTTTATTCAGAGTATGATAGAACTCATTCCATGTCTTTCCAATGGTCCAGTTTGTTATCCATCAAGCTAAATCTCACCTCTAAGATGTACCATTTGTTTGTACTATATAGTATATTCTGCATTGATCTAATGCTTTTGCATTACAACAAGACAATAACACACTGGGGTATCTCATTTCGATACAAGTACATTAGTTTTCGTAGGTCCCTTTTCTTGGAAGTGCAAGTAATTCCTGGCCTTTGTGACCTACCACGTTAATCTAGCACCACCAGAATTACAACAACAAAAATTCTCGTAGGTAGTGTAAGAAACCAACCCATGCGCTTCCCTCAATTTAAATATTTGAATTTCTCAAATAAATATATTTGGACTTAAAATTAAACTTCCAGCAACAAGTTCACCCCTACTTCTTAATACCGATTTGAGGTGTTTGGTCACAAGTCTTGTTATTTTCTACACTTTCTCTCTTGTCGTATTGCAGCCTGCTCATATTATTTCACCATTACGTCTATAACAAAATCAACAATGAACGCATTGCATAGTGTATAAAAACATGTTATCGTCAATCATGAAAAGGGTATTATTCTTTAATTACATAATTATACCCCGGTCTCTCCACAATTCCCTCTCTTCCCACACTCACACTTATATCTTTATCACACACATACACACACTCTTTCTCTCTCTCTCTCTCTCTCTCTCTCTCTCTCTCTCTCTCTCTCTCTCTCTCTCTCTCTCTCTCTCTTTCTTTCTTTCCATCTCTCTCTCCCTTCCTCATCTCATCTTTCACTCTCTGTTATATATAAAAAATATGCTCGCACACCATCTCCTCTTTCAATCTCTAAATTTGTGATAAGCGCACATTTTTACCATGTAGCCTGCTTGAAAACACTCATTCCACCACTTCTAATAAACATTTAAAACAATTTTACCTATTTCGACAGGAAATGATTAAATGTTTATGAAATCACTTTTACAAATGTTATAACAAGGAGAACTGTCCATGATAACCAATCAACTGAGCAACGGGGACTGTTATTATTTTTATTATTATTATTATTCCGTATATTTCTTGGAGCGTTCGATGCCGACAGGTCCAATTTGCCAGATCCTTGTAGTTGCTCTGAACGAACTGCCCAAAAGTTGTCTTTGCTTACAGCAATGGAGCCTCTGAAATAGAACAGTTGGATGAAACATTAAACAAGAAATCATTTCATCGAAGCTACATGAAGTCCGAATATCACACTCCTCCCCCTTCCCATCTTCTACCTCATTCGGCCTATATTATAGGCCAATAGCGAAACGGTTTTCCAATGTGTTCCCGTTCTTTAAATCACAAATGTTATTATACCTTTAACATTTACATTTTAATCAGAGGGCAGTAAGTCAAAAAAAAAAAAATAAAATAAAGAAAAAGAAAAAAAAAAGTTCAGGGCATTACCCCGGTAGCTCATACTTAATGACATGAGAAATAGTAGATGCTCCAGTGGGAATGAAGTTATGAGATCCTGTGCCCATTGTCTCTAAATATAAGGCCATAAGTGCCGTCTCTCTCTCTCTCTCTCTCTCTCTCTCTCTCTCTCTCTCTCTCTCTCTCTCTCTCTCTCTCTCTCTCTCTCTCTCTTCCCACATACATTTATACTTTTTGGTACAAAGCACCTAGTAGATACTCACGTAATTGATATTTTACCCACATTTTTTGTGGGCGGATGCCAGATGACCTCCATTGCCGGCCTGATGAAGGCTGCTGTGTGCGTCAGAGTGTCGTCATCACCATAACACGTCATTGTTTTGGAAGCACCTGGCAAATCCAGTTGTGAGAAGTGCCCAACAGGTTGACCAAATTCGGATCTTGCTTGTAACATGAATGCCATGAAATTATTGGCTCCTGGACCAATGGTTGTCACGGTAACTGAAATGGTTATAGAAAAGTTTGTCAACCCCAATCATAATTTTAAAAAAAAAAGAACTCACACGGATCACTCATAATATTCTATCATGTATAATGCAGATTGCGAGACACGCGAACACATACGGGCGCGTGCGCGCACAGGCTATTTGAAACTATGTTTTTCGTTTGATACAGTACCAATTGCCTGTTTAGTGTCCTTTTTGCATTAACATTATTATAATATCCGTCCCTGCTTATAATCTGTTACTCATTCACACCTGAGTGGAGTTGAGTCATTTGTGCCTTACACAAGGAAACACTTTTCCAAGATCTCTGTCATCAATCCTGCCAATGACCACGCTTAAAATGCTTAGTTTTTGTGTCAAGGGAGACACGTACTGCTGAACTACCGAGCCCCATTTCAATCCCCCCCCCCCCCCCTTCCACGCACACACATACCCCTGGTTTCCCTATATTGATTTATTCCACAACTTCTACTAGTGAGACTTCAGAAAAATGAGTTGAGCATGAGCAGGCACTTATGTTGATGATAACAAGAAATGAAGCGAGTAGAAATTTGTCGGAAGGCAAAAGAGAATAAAAACTTTGCAGCGATGAAGATTCGAACCCGCGACCAGAATCGTCATCGCCGCGATTTTTTAATTTACTATTGTCTTCAGGCACTTTTCTACTGCTTCATTTCTAGTAAGACTTCGTGGACTAGTTGTTTGACACCCGTCTGTCGACTAGTGGGTCGAGTCCCGCAGTGGATGACCCAAAATTGTTTTTATCAAAGGCTATTCAGTTTTCCTCATCACACTCCGGTGTAAATGAATGTACCTGGCGAGCAATAGCGTTGTCCCTGTCCAAAAGATATGGACGTCGCTTACCGGCTGCACGCCTCGCTCCATCTGCCTTACTGATTTGATTTTATATTATAATTTATCTTTGAGTGATATTACATGATAATCGATCGCTTTATCATTACAGGCTGTAGCATCTCAAACAATGCTTTTTGCAGATGACTGTCTTCTCTTCAGACACATCAAATCACCATCAGACCAAGTACAACTGCAAGTAGACTTACAAAATCTCGAACAATGGGCAGACACGTGGGGCAAGCGTTTCAATGAAACAAAATTTTATAAGATAGAAATATCCCGCAGCAAAACACCACTTAGATCCAACTGCACACTGAACAATCACACAAAGGAGCAAGTGACGGAAAATCCATTTTTATTAGGCATCATTATACAAGAAAACCTAAAATGGCAAGCACACATGTATCAACAAAATAATAAATAAAGCGCTAGGGTTCATCAAAAGGATCATCAGACATTGCCACATAAACCTAAAAGAAACTGCCTACACAACACTCGTAAGATCCATCTTAGACTATTCCTGTATAGTTTGGGACCCACGCCTACAATCGGATTTTCACGATCGGAGGATCAAAACTCCGGTCTACATACGAGCTTTGCGCACCATGTTTTACTTAATTTTGGACGGATCAGACCTCTGATGTACGCTTCAGAGTTTTGGTCCGCCGATCATGGAAATCGAGACTTCAGAGTATTGATCCGCCGACCATCGATATTTAAATTCAATTTCCATTGTATCACCTGGACAAAACACAGTTTTGAGGCAGCAAGTCATATAATTAAATTCAAGTGGATGAACTTACATTATGTGTGACCCACTTTGTTCAAACCGATATCATGTTGGTGAAATTTAGTGAAAAGCAATTTTAAAATCAAAACGATCAAAATTACAAAATCAACATTAAAAAAGTTTAAGAGCGTTTATATCTACTTGAATTAAAAATTTAATTCTTTAAATCTTAAATGCAATTTTCAACGTTAGTTTCATCTCAAACTATACCGGAAATACCAGATTGTGATTTTTTTTGGTTATAAATTGACATAAGCATGTCCTGATATTAGTATGAAAGAAAAGCAGGGTGTATAGCAGACTAAGGAGTTGTAAGGTGAGTAGATCGATAGATGGGTAGAAAGGGAGATAGATAGACAAATAAATAAATAGACAGATAGATAGGTATAGAGATAGATAGATAGATAGATATGGATGTAGATAGATAGATAGATAGATATAGAGATAAATGGATAGAGAGGGAGATAGATAGACAGATAAATAAATAGACAGACAGATAGATAGGTATAGAGATAGATATATAAATATAGGGATAGATAGATAGATGAATATATAGATATATAGATAGATAAATATAGAGATAGATAGATAGATTGATAAAGAAATAGATGGAGGGAAGGAGGGATGGATGTACAGTGGACTACAGAGACCATTTCATCAAATCCTCACTGCATTTTGATTATTTGTTTTTGTTTATTTTCTCACAATTAAATGATTTTGGTCTCTTTTGCTGAGCTTTCATTGCTTTGATCCGATGTTTTTCTATTTTCTTAGCATGTATTTTAACAATTCCAGGTTTTAGACAGCCAGCCCCCTTATAATTGATATCACTCTCGATTCGCGACTTCACCGATTACCGTTTAAAATCAAACAAGATGGCAGCTTCAGCCAGTCGAATGAACAATAAAAATGTTCTTGTCCTTTCCTCTTTCCACCAATGTTCTTTCCTTCTTCTGTCTTCAATCATTTTAATCATGATAGGGACCTACATTAGACCAACATGTACGGTGCAGTTTTCGAAAAAAGCTGAGTGACTACAATAAATTAGTACAGTTTTATTCTTTATAAACTGATAGAGGGGGCAGGTGTTATAATTCAAAACCGTAAGTTTCATAACGCATTATCAAATTAAAGGAAAGCCAACAGATGTAGATTATGTAATTCTTTGAGGGACAACAACACCAAAAGGGCAATGACCTGTATCCAGACGACTTTGCTATTTTGTCTGTCGGTTTATTAACAGATAGCTTGGGTATAATATTACATACATTTGCTGACCCCATAGAATTAAACGAATGAGAATACGTACGAAGCCTGAAAAGTGTCCACCAATGAAAGCATTCAGCGCCATTTTTTTTGTTGGCTGAGAATGTAGTAATTACCATTCATTCGGTATCTATGTCAACATAACGACACAAGAAAAACAACAAACAATATCAAAATCCACAATAAAATGTTTCAGAACTGTTGCGTATATTTATGGCACAACGATGCTGTCAAAAATGAAGTTAGAGAATGTGTGTAATCATGTATTATAATAACCTGTAATGTGTTTTCCAACCACCACATCATCTACTACTACATCCACCACCACAATATCATCACTAACACTACTACTACAACCACCAGCCCCACATCATTATCACTACCACTACTACTACACCACCACCAGCACATCATCATCACTACCACTACTACAATCACCACAACCACATCGTCATCACTACCACTACTACTGCAACCACCACCAGCATATCATCATCATTACCACTACTACCACAACCACCACCACCACTACTACTACAACCACCACCACATCACTACCTCAACTACTACAACCACCACCACAATAGCATCACTACCACTACTACTACAACCACCACAACCACATCGTCATCACGACCACTACTACTACAACCACCACCATATCATTACCATTACCACTACTACTACAACCACCACTACCACCATATCATTACCATTACCACTACTACTACAACCACCACAACCACATCGTCATCACTACCACTACTACTGCAACCACCACTACCACCAGATCATCACCATTACAACTACTACTACAACCACCACAACCACATCATCATCACTACCACTACTACTACAACCACCACCACATCATCATCACTATCACTACTACTACAACTACAACCACCACCACATTATCATCACTACCACTACTACTACTGCAACCACCACCACCATATCATCATCATTGAAATATTTTTTTTTAAATTGAGCTTTATATAGTGCAATATCTACTCAATGTGCTCAAAGCGCTTTACAAGGGGTCCCTGGTCAACATTTAACATGTAGGACGGGACATGACGCCTGTTAGGCGATATTACAATTTTTCGGACAAAGACAACTCTGTTAACGGCCAGGTTTTCATTTTACACCTGAGTACGGTGAGAGAATGTAAGTAAAGAGCCTTTTCCAAGGACTCAACTATGCGCCGAGCGCGAGGCTCGAACCCAGGACCTTCCGATCCGGAAGCGAGTGTCATACTACTAGACCACATAGCCGCATCATTACCACTACTACTACAAACACCACCACCACATCATCATCACGACCACTACTACTACTACAACCACCACCACCACCATATCATTACCATTACCACTACTACTACAACCACCACCACATCATCATCACTACCACTACTACTACAACTACAATCATCACCACCACCACATCATCATCACTATTACTACTACAACTACAACCACCACCAACACCACATCACCTCACTATCACTCAGTACTACAATCACTGCCATTAGGTTTTGGAGCTTTACTTCATTTGAAATAAGGAAACTTCGGAATTGTATTTGGCATTGTGTTTATACATCATAATATAATTCTAATCAGTTATCTATTTAGAACTAGATACTATACAATATGTATGCCAAATACCACCCCAATTCCCCTTTCTTGTGTGCGGGAATTCCTCTTTCGGCATTGAAATTGAGTGTGAGAGAGTCATCACTACACACATAAACAACAGAAACAATTTAAAAACAAGACTATGACACGCAACCACTCACACACGAGGCTATACTATTTATCCTTTTCTCTATATAGAATAGGACAAGACAAACAATAGCTCGACTCTCGCTACACTTCGCATTGATGTTTGTCGTCTCACGAGTTCAACTCTCGGTCGACTTGTCAATATTCCTTTTTGCCTCGGACGTAATCATTAATAGAATGTTGTGTGGTTTTGACCGTGAAGAAAACCTTAAGAAGTCACATTTATATCACTTTAGAGAGATCGTTTTGAATAATTTTGAGTTAAACGAGCGAGCAGCAACTTGTTTTCATGAACGGCCGATCAGCGCTTGTTTACTATAGTAACGCGATTCCCAGCCAACATCAAAATGGCGGATATTTTTCTCATCGAGGCCGCTGGTTGGTTAGCCAATAAGAGCTCCGTACGGTTTCCATTGGGTAAATTCCTTGGCTGACCCAGAGATAACCTGATGGTATCGGTAATCACGTAGAATAATAAAAATATTAGTGAAAGGTGCCAGACAAGGAAAGAAAGAGAAAAAACCAACAACAACAACAAAAAAATTCCAATAATCAGTCTACCTCGACTGGGGATCAAACCTCAGACTTTCTAATTACCTTCTGATGTTCGATCCCCAGTCGAGGAATATTCAGTAATATGTTTTTTTCTGGTATTTTTCCTTGTTGCTTTGTCTGACACTTTTCATCCACCTATTCAGATCTTTATCTTACATCGGTGCCCGCTCCTAGTTTCTCAAAAATTAGTCTGTCTGAAATTAAATATTATAGACTGTAAACGTATCAACTGAAATGAATACAAACGCTTAGAAATTATAGGAAAAATAAAACAAGAAATGTTTTGGACTCAAATCCCTCATCAGCAAATCTAGACAGACGAGAAAATATATCTATTTGACTCTTGTAAAAATGGGGGAGAAAGTTCAAACTGTTTTTAAAAATTTTGTTGTCAAGTTATTTCATGTCTTGTAGCGTGAGGCTTGCACCTCGATTCTATCAACTGGCTTACACTCACAAAATACATTTTTCTTTTGTCCAAAAATGTTCTCACCAATAATATAGGATTGTTTTGTTAGGTTATAAACACAAGTTATAATTTAAGATTTTTACGATTTTGACGAGTAAAAAATCATAAATTAAAATGAGTGTTTATAACCTAATAAACGTGATGTTATGTTATTATAAACATATTTAAAACAAGGAAGTCTTTATAATTAAGAGGACTGAAGATATAGCGATTGAATTGAATTGAAACTGTACCTAAACTAAGATTGTTTCTGCTACCCTCTGCATGCATTTTGGCTTGACAAATTAAGCGTGGTCAAGAGGCAAGGTTTTCTCCCCCTTCCCACCCTCTCTCTCTCTCTCTCTCTCTCTCTCTCTCTCTCTCTCTCTCTCTCTCTTTCTGCTTCTCTCTCTCTCTCTGGTTGCGTCATCACTTTTCGTGCTGATGATCATTAAGATGTCTCATAATGGTGTATGTATGGAGTTTGTTAGTACATGCTTACGTCACAAAGGAAATGCTAGACAAAAAATAGGGATGTGACAATTTTTCTTCACATGTTAGACAATTGCAAAATATTTTAAGACTAAGACCAAAAAAAAAAAAAAAAACAAATTAATGAAGCCTTTTTTTCAGAAGGGGTCGAATATTATTTCGGTTCTTTTCACTATCTCTTTGTGACCCTGTGTCCCTTTGTAGGTCTGATAACCCAATTGTTTTGGGCTCATTTTTGTAATGGAGGGACTATAAAACAAACGCTAAATATTGTCCAATATCAAACCCATAATTGCATACGGTTATCAGACTTGAAAATCTGTGCACGCAGCTTTGTGGCAATGATGCATGATGAGAAAAAGGTGAGTGTAAAATCAAGCACCGCATATTATTACTTAAGGGATGAGAAATGGCAAAGAAAGTGCTCGACTAACTGTGTCACAAAACCAGGAAACTCGTGAGAAAGTTTTCTAATATTATGTATTTATATAAAATGGTGAAAGCAAATTTAGATTTTAGAAAAAGTCTGTCATACACAACAGACTGGGGTGTGGGAAAAACAAAACTGACAAACCAAGAACGATGAGATCAAAAACCGAAGACAAAACAGCCGCGTATGAAAATTTGAGTTTATAACGGAACTTCCAATTGTCGCTCCAGGTGTTATGTCCAATTATGACCTCAGCACAGAATTGGAACAACGGAACTCCAACAGAGGCGACAGGCTTCTTCCTCTTTCATTTAATGACTGCTTTGATCGTTTGCAAAGCAACCTCCTCCAGCCACGTATTGCTGTCCGCGAATGAAAATCCTGCCTGGCGGGTCAATGAGATACCCTGTTAGATTACATTTTGTCGCGTAAATTGGGTGCTCCCTACGTGTACACATTTGCAGGTCTGATAACCGAACAGAATTATGTGCTCGTTTAACTTTGTAGTAATGGAATATATTTTGTTTTGAGTTGAGAGGATTTCCATTCCAAAAATGAGCCCTTATCAAAGGGTTATCAGACCTCCAAATAATTCCTGAACAGGTGATCCCCATGAGAGGCCGGCCAATCGAGGTAGGCACTGAGCGATTAGAAGCTAGCTATCCGTTGCATTGTCTCACCCATGCATTATAGAATTCCTTATCGCTTGCGTTTGACATTTTTATTGACGCCGTTGTGCATTTAATTACAAAAACCACACCACGGTAACTGGTAAGATTAATTAAGAATGTAAGTGTAGGTACAGTCATTTTTCATAATGATCTTTCCTGTATTTGTTCCAATATAAAACCTATTATTATTATTATTGCCCTTTTTATCACAAACAAAAAAATTGTATTGTACATGTGATAGCGGGGAATGGCCAAAACAAACAAACAAAAACAAACAAACAAACAAAAAAACTAACAATAAAAAAACACCCCAAAACCGCCCCCCCCCCCAAAAAAAAAAAAACCCCAAACCCCCCCCCCCAAAAAAAAACAACAAAAAAAAAAAAAACAAAAAAAAAAAACATAACAACAACAACAAACAAAACAATAGCCTGTCAATTGTGGTCCATTCTTATATTATAGGTCTGTTTTAAACTAATTCAAAGTATAAAAGAAATTAATCGAGTGAATTCCATAAGTTGTAATTTAGTCATCTTCACTGGAATGACTAGACTTTAATCATAGCAATCTCTAGCAAAGCCCCAAATGTATTTAAGAAATAGAGAATAAAAAAGTAAATTAGGTAAACAGCAGTAACTTAGACCTAGTAATCCGTATAAGACGGATATTGATCTGCAGGTGACAATTTTAACATATTTTACAGATTGAAAGAGCGGACTTGTTGTACTCTTATATTTTGTTGACTATTCTGATGGTGAAATGCATGTTTAATCTTCACCACGACAATGCTGTTTACTGTTTAGGTTTGCAACTTTGAAATTATAGATTCTTTTTATAGATATAGTATTATCAATTCAATAATAAGATTCGATCTTAAACATTTTGTTCACTCCTACATAACATAATGTGATAGTGATATTGCGAAAATGCGATATTTTATTTCCTCATAATATATGATTATCATTAGAGATAAATCGTGGTGATAACAATTATGATAATGTTGATGAAGAGGATGATGATGATGATTATGATGATGATGATGATGATGGTGATGATGATGATGATGATGATGATGATGATGATGATGATGACGATAATAATAATAATAATAATAATAATAATAATAATAATAATAATAATAATAATAATAATAATAATAATAATAATAATAATAATAATAATAATAACGATGACGATGATGGTGACGACGACGACGATGGTGATGAGGATGATAACTTCCATTTAATTTGTTCAATGCGATTTACACGAGTCCCAAGACAACGGCAACACGTAGAACGAGTTTTAACGCCAGAAAGACATTGTATTACATTGTTTGTTTTGAATAAGAATAGGCAATTACCGGCCACGAACTCCTTTTACACACGAAAGCGTTGAAAGAGTCTTTTCAGCAATCCACAATGGGATTTGAACCAGGGACCTAGAGGTCAGAAGCGTATGTCATATTCAACGACCACAACGACTATTTACTATCATTTTTAACACTATATACTCACGTTTCAAGGGTTCCGAGCTGTAATTTGTGTCATTGAGTAACAACAAATAAGGTGACGCTGATTCCATCAGCTGACCGTTCATGTGGACAGGCATAAGATGACTGCACGCTGTTAGAGGAGCTCCAGATGGAAAGGCGTGCGTACCCGGAGAAAACCACAATAAAATGGTTAATATTATTCCCACAATTGCTAGAGAAATATGACAGCATACATTTGACTTGCGACAGGAAAAGAAGCGGAATATTTCCATTGTGATTGAAATATTTACTGTGATAATTTTTCGAAAGTAAGCTTTATGAAATTGTTAAATTTTGTGAGTTAGGATAATATGTGTAGTACTACAAAACTCCTTGAGCAGAAAAAAACAGAAGTTCAAGTAATGTATGAGTTACATTCGAATGTCTATACAGTCCAATTAAGATATATAATTTTCAAACGTCTCAACAAAATTATAACATCAGTGCATGGTTCACAGTCCTCGATATTTGTTCACCAGAAAATTTTACACAGGGACATTAATTATCAATTACGAATCGCTAAATACAGTGAGTTTAAAAGTAGACGTGATTTTATTGAATGAAATGACCCGAGGCAAGTAGTCAGTGTCTTACGTCGTCGTGTTGGAGGATTGGACACATGATTCTGAGGTGAACGAGACGGTATAGGTAATGATGACCACACATGCAAAGAGGATGTAATGTGTCTTGTAATACCAATGCACATGAAATCAAAGGGGACGTACGTACATGATCCTATCCCTCGTCATACTAACCTGCGTCCTCATAGTATCTACTTTTTATTGGTGTTTGCGTCTGTCACATGTCATCGTTCTTTGTTTTTATAAGCTGGAATATTATATCCAAAGAAATATATTCATACACAAACTGAAGCAAACTACCATATGTACAAACACACGCACATAATATATACTGTAACACATACGAACCAAATTATGCAAAATGTAAATAAAAATAAAGAAGCAACATTGACGATACAAGTGGCTTGAGAAGGCCGATTTCAATGTTGTCCCGTTGTTTGAAGTAAGTCCTCTCTTTGTCTTTTGTTTTATTAATACATTTGAATTTTTGGTCAAAGAAACGTACCACTGCAGATGTTGATCTCCATGTCAGAATGTTAGCTGGATGATGCTTTTGTTTTTTGTTGCTTTTATTTTACACTCAGTTCAGAGAGACAAAAAGTACTGTGTTGTTTTAGTTTATTGACTCAAGCAACACATGATTAATTTGCGGTGTTAATCATTGCAAAAGTTTGGCACAATCTTATGAATAACACATGCAATAGTTGTCTCCGTGATTACAAAAGGCAATACATAAATAGATAAATAACTAGATAAATAAATAAGGCAAATAAATGGAAGGCTATGGTCGAAAAGACATGACTATTTTATGAATATAAACATCTGTTTTAAGTAATGGTTTACATGCTCACAACCACAAAGGAAAATATAATTTAATTGAAACATGAGGGATTTTTAAAATTAAGGTACCAAGTCTCTTTGGTGTTTTCACGAAACGGTATTAAACATTACGATACCCAAATAAAAAAAAAGAAAGAAACAATCTTTATTTACAGCTATAAATTTCTTGTTCAGGTGAATCGGAAATGAAAGAAATTCGAGGGGAAATACATTGTGTAATGAAAAAGTAAATGACATTTCTAACACAAATCCGAATTCTTCTTTACTCACCAAATGTATGAATAAATAAAATATATTATATGTTAATAACTTGATGGAAATAAATATAAACGGAAATTGAACATATTTTAAGGATTCACTGTGCTCAATACATTTTACAATACTGTATGCAATCCCCTATTATGCTATACTACGGAACCAAATTTACATGTACACAATTAGTACCTACATGTCGCCTATCAGATGCCTTCTTGTATCAACTCTCCTAAAAATCATTCATTGTCATTGTACATATTCACATACATGCGTCGCTTGTAAGGTGCTATTCCAAGAACCTAACGCCGGTACTAGAATTTGTTAATAATTGTCACCTAACCAATCACTGACCTAGCTTATCATACAAAACCAGACATTGAGTTCCTGATAATTTGACGCCACAATGCGTATCTTTTTCTTCGATTTCATTGCATAATTTAAGAAGCTTTACCTGTAACATGAAACAATTCTTGAGGAAGGCGATCGTTTGTTAACATATTAGTGTCTGTGCCATATAGTATAAAATAAGACGATTGAGTGTATAGTAAGATCTCACTCCAGAAATCGTATTATAACCAAATTATATACGACAGGAAGAGTCTCAACACACTTAGGTGTAAAATGAGTATCTGGTTGGTAACAACGTTATCTCAATAAAAATATGATAATAGTGCCTTGCATATTATCTCGTCTTACATGGCAAGAGTAATTGTTGGTCTCATAGAGAGCTTTGAACACAATTTAGCTGATTGCTCTCTATAAAGGCTCACTTTTTTCACCATATTGTGTCATTTATCCGCCACTCTATTGATAAAAAGACAACCCAAGACATATTCATAATTTGTTCTTTGTTCTGGCAATGGAAATTAAAGGCAATTTCATTTTTTCTTTATGCCACTGCAAAAAGTAATTATTGTTAATAATATTATTATTATTCGTTTCACGTTACAGAAACCGAGGTAAACTCCTGCTTTTATTCCTCATTTTATTCCACATTTATACGTCCCTTTACTCTGCTTGTCACGGAGAAGATCAGCGGCAATGTTCTAATTGAACATAGATTGCACAAAACCTATTAATAGAAATGACAATAATCAAAATCAAATATTCCTAATTGAATATTTCACAAAAATTGAGATATTTTAATACAGTACCACACAAACTACGTCAACAGGCATTGAAGTGAGCAGAAAACTATCGGTAGAGGTATTTACAGCATATTTTGATAACTCTTTGTGTAAAAATGACACTTGTTCGATGATCATAATGGTGAGGACAGCAAATTATATATTATATATCATCATTTCACGTTCTCGTCTATATATATATATATATATATATATATATATATATATATATATATATATATATATATATACTAGTAAAAAGCCCGCAATTTCGCGGGGAATGAACTATTTCCATTCGATATTATACCCACCATTATTTAATGAGGGCAGATTGGTAAACAACGCTGTCTGTGTAACTTGGTACATCCTCTGTTGATTTTTATGTGTGGCCCAACATGAAGTGTAAGCCGCTATAGCTTCTGACCCGTGATACAGCAACATATAGTTGTCCGTGTAGGAAAACAGGTTGTGGTAATAAAATCAACTGCGAAAATAAACCTGAAGTAGCAGACGTGAGCAGAGCTGAAAGATGATCCTGGGATCGAGAGCTTACCTTACAGTGCAGTACTCTGGTGATCATGTTTGGTGGCGATTGGCACCGTTTTTATGCACCTCCACTGACTATATTTAAGAAAGGATTTTCAATTCCATTGTATTTATCTTCCAACAACATTCTACATGTTTTTATATTTCACTTTCTAAACTGCATTACACAGTTCCTCCCCGCCTCCGCTCTTTTCACTTAATTAATTGCGCACCTTTTTAGAAATATCTAGCATTCTGTTTTAATTCGTGCTTCCTTACAAAGGATCATACTAATTTCCTGCCAACCAATGTTTTGTTTATTCATCTTAACTATGCCACTACCACATTATCTCATTCATCTGTGGTGTTTCATCATCCTGTTTTGTTGATAAAGGGGAAACCCGAAATGTTCATTTGATCTGTTTTTTGTAATTAAATTGAAGCTTACATTCAATTTCACATGATTATTTATTTCTTCGAGCTTAGAGCAGCAACATTTTCATTAAGTGAATACATTATACTGGGGATGTAGGAGCTTTCGGAATGTCTCCCCTTTACCTTACTTATGGAAAAACAAACATCCTAGCACCTTTACTAAGACTTATGACTAACCCTAATAGAAAAAAAATAAACTCCAATATCGAGCTAACCCTAATAGAAAAAATGATGACAAATTGAATAAATAAACGCCTGACAAAAGATCAAAGGTGAAAATACAAATTTAAAGAATACTAGGGAGTAGGAGCTTTCGGAATGTCTCCCCTTTACTTAACTTATGGAAAAATAAACTTCCTAGCACCTTTAATAAGACTTATGACTAACCTCTCGAGCTAACCCTAATAGAAAAAAAAATCAACTCTCGGACTGCTTTGCACTACCTTTCAATATTTAACAAATCAAAATGGCGGCTGAAAATCAAAACAATGGTCAAATTAAGAAATTTTAAACTTTATCAAATCTATCAAGGTTTGTTCTAGAGTTTTTAAAATACTTCTAGATATAATGACAAATTGAATAAATAAATGCCTGACAAAATATCAACGGTGAAAATACAAATTTAAAGAATACTGGGGGTGTAGGAGCTTTCAGAATGTCTCCCCTTTACTTAACTTATGGAAAAACAAACATCCTAGCACCTTTACTAAGATTTATGACTAACCTTAATAGAAAAAGAAATATCCTCGATCTCGAGCTAACCCTAATAGTAAAAAAAAAAAGAATCAAAATGGCGACTGAAATACCTTCATGTGATCAAGTGAATAATATCACTATGAATGCCACGATTTGCTGAAAAATGCCAACACCCACACACACATGTATGCACCACACACAACACACACACAAACACACACACGCACACACACACTCACACACACACACACACACACACAAACATACACACAATTAGAACATACATAACAACACTGATCACCGCTAAATCAACAACACAACGGAAGTAATAATAATACTTGATGTCATAAATAGATGACGCAAATTGACAACTTTTTACAGTGTAAAATTAGTTTATTTTGGGAGTCAAGTGTCGTCGTTGGTACATATTTTATGATATCTGTTTATGATATCAACGAACTTTCAAACTGACTTTAAATTATAAAAGGAAATCAAGTTATCTGTTTATCTATCTGTAAAAAATACATTTCTAATTTTCAAATCTTTCAGTAGAGTTGTGCGCCGTATCAATTTTTTTATTGACTCAAATAAGCACAATGTTCTCCACAATGCTACATTTTTTAAAGAAAGGATGTAACTTACGCACTAACAAGGGATTTACATAAGTCAATCATTTACAATCAGTGTGTCTGTTACTGGACCATTCACTCAATCAAAACTGTTACTGTTAACCCGTAATATGCCACACGTTTCATTCACAGCATAATATGATTTATTAGTTAGTTTAAATTTGTTGTTGCAGTAGAAGTAGTAGTAGCAGTAGTAGTAGTAGTAGTAGTAGTAGTAGTAGTAGTAGTAGTAGTAGTAGTAGTGTAGTAGAAGTAGTAGTAGTAGTAGTAGTAGTAGTAGTAGTAGTAGTAGTAGTAGTAGTAGTAGTAGTAGTAATAATAATAATAATAAAAATAATAATAAAGATAATAATAATGATAATGTTAATTATAATAATAATAATAATAATAATAATAATAATAATAGTAGTAGTAGTAGTAGTAGTAGTAGTAGTAGTAGTAGTAGTAGTAGTAGTAGTAGTAGTAGTAGTATAATAATAATAATAATGATGGTGATAGTAATGATAATAATAATACTAATAATAATAATAATAATAAAAATATATAATAAAATAATAATAATAATAATAATAATATAATAATAATAATAATAATAATAATAATAATAATAATAATAATAATAATAATAATAATGATAATAATAATAATAATAATAATAATAATAATAATAATAATAATGATAATGATAATAATAATAATAATAATAATAATAATAATAATAATAATAATAATAATAATAATAATAATAATAATATAATAATAATAATAATAATAATAATAATAATAATAATAATAATAATAGTAAAGATAATAATAATATATTTTATTTTTAAAAGAACGGAAAAAGAGAGGGAAAGTTTGAAATGCCTAATTTATCATATTTGATATAAAGTTTATCACTTCCCAATATAATCAGGACAATAAATATGAATGGTAAACAAGGTCTGTTGGCCCATATAACCACTAAGATGATGTGATAATGAAATTAAAAAAAATTGTTTTATTTATCAAATATTTCAACAAAGATGATTATGAAGTTTGTGTTGTGTTTTGTTTTTGTATTTTTTGTTTATGTTTGTTTCTTTTTTTTTAATTTAATAAATAATATTTCTGAATCATCTTCTAATATCAATAACGTTGAGGCGGATATACATTGGCTATTTCTGTCAAATTGACTCATTGTCTCACATAAATCGGCATTCTGAAATTTTATTTTCATAATTTGCATTATTTTCTCAATCTTTAAAAGTAAAGAAAGAGGGATAATTGAAACACAAATAGACTACATAAAATTCTGGCATTTAAAAACACTTTCTATTGGAATCTAACATTGGAGTTGGAGGGTTAAAACTTCAGAGCAGAGAATGCGTATAAACTTTACTATATATTTTTATGACATCAAGAGTTCATCAGGTAATAACCGTTAGCCACTGCGATGACTGGACAGGGATGGACAGTGACACCAGCCTCCGATCAATCAAACATTAACAACCCCAGGGAAGGGAGGTGACAGGGGTAATATTCTTATTTCGTAAACGGTTAGATAAAATCGTTAATTTTTACAATCGATAGTTTTTAATTTATTTGGTCCAGTCGACGCTTTTAAAGTGACAATGTCTGCAGCTTGAATGGCACATTTCTTTAGCAAGTAGTTTCTATTTCTAGGCAGGACAATGCATCTCACAGTGTATATAACACACCGCGTTAATTAGATCTTTTCTCGGAAGGGTAAAACCCGACGTGTACTTATTTTCAGGTCTTATAACTCAAATTCTTATTGGCTCATTGTTGTAATGAACATATTCCCAAAACAACACTACACATTCTCCATCACGACAACGTTAAACCAATTCCATAATTGCGTTCACATATCCGACCTTAAATATGTGCACGTCGGCTAAACACAAAAATGAATTAAAAGTGAAAATAATCCTAATAGATTCTTCTTTGCGCTGTTTAATAAACAAGACTTACACTTAAGTAAAGCTTGATAATCATATAATTTAAAGATAAAGTTCAACCCCCTTTAATAACGTTTGAGACTCTCGGCTACATATCTCCACTGGATTCAGTGGTCATAACTATTTTAAATTCAGGATGATTCATATGAGGTCAGTAGGTTATGAGATTGAGCGCGCAGGATAAATTATGTACCAATACTAGTTCAGACTAGCTTTGTTAAGCGTGCATGACATTATCTTGAAGTGATCAAGAAATAACTTTGAATATATTCGCAGTTATATTGAAAAAATATTAGTACAAAACTGTGAAGAAAGTAGAAAGACTGTCATCATTTTAATATGGTTATAATAGCTATTTAATAATAATTATTTGCATTTTAGCAGGTCAGACAACCAAGCGTAAAAGACAAGAAAAGTCGTGACATCACACCATGTACTTTTCCGGTTCCAAAATCCTTAGAAGTGTGTTTATAACCAGTCCTTTGGAAGACTAATTAATACTAAATAGGTTACATATTGAATCATGAGGTGGGCATTACTATTTTAGTAACAGGATGTATTGGCAGATTCTAAGGACTATGGGACGTAGAAGAGCGAGGACGGATGATCTTTATTGACGACTAGACTAGCGTATACTTAGACTAGAAAATAAGATGCCATCTATCTGAAACTAGAAGATCATTCACACAAGGTATGTATTCGGTCCTCCGGAAGCGTGGTTTTAAACTTCCAATAAGATTGGGAAGTTTTTTTTTTTTTGACATTACACTTATAATGGACTTGATTAAGCATTGTTGTAATCTACAATATCTTGCGTTAGTTTTCCATTACAACAATGAACCCAGATAATCGTCCAAGCTGTTTGTGCGGTAAAACTACCCAAAATTAATCTAAAGACTGCCCGACAGGATTGTTATCAGAACAGCGATGACTTCGACAACAGCTTTGCTTGTTAATTAGATTTTTAACAGAGTTTTTTTTGGGAAAGTTCCGGCATCTGTTGTATAATAAATAGGAGGCCAGATTTAATCAAATGTTGTAGAATCCCCAAGGGTTGTGGAGATAAAGACACAATAGTGAGTGTCATTGGCGCAGATGGGCAAGCATTGTCTGTCACTTGATGGACGGATGTTTTATTAAAGGCAATCTCGAGTCTGATATCTAATACTAATGGCACAAAAATGAAAAGATTCACACACACACACACACACACACTAACACACACAGAGAGTGTGTGTAAGAGAGAGATAGTTAGTGTGGGTGTGATAGAGATAGATAGATAGATAGATAGATAGAGAGAGAGAGAGAGAGAGAGAGGGAGAGAGAGAGAGAGAGAGAGAGAGAGAGAGAGAGAGAGAGCGAGAGAGAGAGAAGGTTGGTGGTGGAAAGGGGATCGACATTGTCGTCCATTGGAGGCTAAGGTGTGACATTTCCATTTCTACAGGGTTGACATCTGAAAATTGTCATTGACGAGTTGTACTCTGCCATTAGTGAATAAATGGATGGCATGAAAATAACCTACATCTTTTATCAGGTTTGTCGAGCGGCATATTTGAAGAAGAAGAAAATAAAATCACAGTACGTTTCGTGACAGTTGCGGATAGCATATGTTTGATTTTTGCTTTATTAGCTCTTTATTGCATTAATTAAAAATGTATGTCATATCATAACGTTTCATTGTACCCAAGACAGGATTGACGTATCATTTTACAGATTAATTACTTTATGGGCACAATATATCTCAGACAATAGGAAACAAACGCGTGACGTTAAAATACTGATACTATACACACGCACACACACGCACACACACGCATATATATATATATATATATATATATATATATATATATATATATATTATACATTGTGCAGCTGCTCTTCTGGTTTCAGAGTGATTGCATCTTATTTTCTATCCTAAGAAATTGCTGGTCGTCAATAAAGATAATACATCCTCACTCTTTTACGCTCGTAATCATACGGATCTGCCTATACATCCTGCTATAAAAATAGTTTTGCCACCTTGTGATTCAATATTATTAATTGATAATGCTTTGTTCGAAGGACTGATTACACACTTCTAAGGAGTTTTGAACCGAAAGAGTGAAAGGTTTGAGGTCGCGACTTCTGATCCTATTCCATAACGCCATTCCTTTCCCCGCAATCCTTCAATATGACCCGAACAATTTGAATTTGTTTTAAGTTAAACGATAGAAAAATTAATGGAAAATATCTTTATTGGACATTAATATATTCCCTCTCATGTATTAATGAAACAAACTGTTTCATAGTTTTAGATAAGATACTTATTTTGTGACATTGATAAACCAATTTTTGGTTGACCCCACATTGAAAGATAACTTATTAGCAAACTATAAAAATAAATCATACCAAGCGGTTCCTTGAATTTGTTAAATAGATTTGTTTTTGCTAAGAATTAGACCAATCTAATTGCACAAAATTTCATTATTTCAGGTCATGCTGGTGATAAATTATGGACACACATTTCAATCAGGTTAGTCTATTAAATCTTGGCCTTAAATTTGAAATAACTTTGTTTTCAGGTGACTTGTCAATTTTATTATTGTCATCGTAACAGACCTACTTAAATGATTTGAGTGGCAATATAACCAATACACTAGTTAGATTTGGCTTATAAACATTTTAAATGAAAAAGAGGGTCAAGAATAGCCCAACGCCAAGCCAGCGTGTCGTAAAAGGCGACTAATGGTGTGTGATTCCCCCATATTTGAGTCACCTGGTCCTCCAGGTTGGGGGTTGGCAAAGGGTTAACACCCCGTTAAACGCAAACCGTTACAGAAACGCAGACAGACAAACCAAATCCTTTTTTTTAGCTTGGGCGACCGAAGAGTTTCTGGAATGACAGAATTTATGAAGGACAACAGACAAAGCCGAAAGGACTCTGCTGACCCGATGACGTCTTCGCCAAACAAGCAGCTTCGAATTGCGTCGTGGAACGTTCGCACCATGTATGAAGCAGGAAAAAGCTCTCAAGTTGTGACTGAGATGAGAAGATACAGGCTGCATATACTTGGAGTAAGCGAAACCCATTGGATACAATCAGGACAGAAACACCTCAAGTCTGGGGAGAAGATTTTATATTCAGGGAGAGGGGACGGGATTCATACACAGGGAGTAGGAATAATTCTAAGCAAGTTTGCCAAGAAGTCACTGAGAGGATGGGAACAACACGGAGAAAGGATCATCATGATGGAGGTGGATTGGACACACGCTTAGAAAGAACGACTCCACTATAACAAAGAAAGTATTGGACTGGAACCCTCAGGGCAGAAGATCAAAGGGAAGGCCACGAGGAACATGGAGAAGAATTAAAGAAGCTGATATACAGAGAAGTGGTAAGACCTGGAATGAGATTAAAAAGTTAGCTCAGGATAGAGAAGGATGGAAATTGTTTGTCTGTAGCCTATACCCTGACCCAGGGTGAAAAAGGCAATGGTGATGATGAAGATGTTTAAAAAAAAATCATAATCTAAATCGAATTGAAGGCAATACATTTTGAGTTTCTTATTTTTCTTCTTCAATAAATTGTGCATTCATATGCTCTATTTCGTTTTAAACTTTTAAGATAACAGTCACAAATTGGTTGATAGAATAAAATTTGTTTTTGCTTGCTTTGTTTATTCCTTCAAAAGCAGAAACGCTTCAAAATAATTGATTCCAAATGTTACAGTTGGTAGGTAATATTCCGTAATATTATAATGCAAACATCTTTGTTTCGGGGACATGTAGATATATTAAAGTTACTACTCTCATACCAAATAAACTACAAGTGTGGTATTTACAAAGACACAGTTTAGCACACTTCGTTTTGAATAGAATGTGTGGAATTTTCAAATGCTGACTGTTTTCCTTTTGATTTGCTTTTACAAGTAGCCTACTTACATTATTTTTTCATTACAAAGTCAATCAAATGGTATCTACTATAAGGTCCTTCATTATTTTTTGCTCTATTTCGATATCAGGATGTAGCATTAGACCCAACTGGATATCATCTGGGTTTAATTCTTGTGTCTTCCTTTCTACTGAACAAGGACCCGATGAAATGACGTGGCAAGAGGCCCATGACCAATGCATTTCCATTAATCCATGGAGCTCACTGGCCGTATTTCCAACAGACGAACACGATGCAGTTATTGCCAGCAAAGCTAAGTACGTCTCGTCAAAGTCGTAAGGTTGTTATCTATTTTTATAGACAGGTAGATTGATAGATAAATCGATAGATAGATAAAAAGAGATAGATGGATAGAAAAACAGATATACAGATAAAAAGATATATAAGTGGAGGGAGAGAAAGAACTAGATGGACGGTGAGAATGAGAGATAAGAGAGAAAGAGAGAAAGAAAGAAAGAAAGAAAGAGAGAGAGAGAGAGAGAGAGAGAGAGAAGAAAAAAAGGAAGTGGAGAAAAAAGATAGATGCATGGATATATATATATATATATATATTATATATGTATATATATACATATATATAATATATATATGTATATATATATATATATATATATATATATATATACATATATATATATATATATATATATATATATATATATATATATATATATATATATATATATATATATATATATGTAGGGCGCGAGAATAAAAAGCGGAAAAAGTATGACGCTGTTTCATAACGATAGAGAAATCAGAAAAATTCGAAAATTTCAAGCACCAAGAAAATTTTCTTAATTTAATAATTGCCAAGTTTAATATAAAATCTACGATTGGTTAAGAAACTATGCCGGTTATACCAAAGTCATATAAAAATTACAATATCGAAAGTTTCCAAGCTTGCGTCTTGTTTTTAGCAGCTTGATGTTACTTGGTTTAGAAAGTTGCCCTGTCTTGTTGAAAACCAAATGATCTATCGGGATAGATTCTGGAAAAAAAAATCTTCTAACAATGTTTCTAGTATTCAATACGACGCAGAATTCATCTTTGATTTATTTCTAAAGACTAAATTATGGTCTCCAATAAATCCTGACTTCAATCCACTAGACTACAGCGTAATATGGGCAATGATGTCAAACAGTTTAAAACAGTGTATAAGACTCTTACTAGAGAAGCAGCAGAGCTAAAAGAGTCAATTCAAATTTCATGGAATCAAATCATTATCTAAGACATCTGAAAATCAATTGGATCGTGGATAATTAAACGCTACGCACAGTCATAGAGCAAAATGGGGGATCGACAGATCACATAAAAATTAGAGGATTAACACAAAATCTTCGATGGGCAATTTTGAGAAGTATGTTTTAAAACAATTATCAAATTAATATTTTTCATTTTATTTTATTTAAAATTTGTATATATGCTTAAAGTTCAATAAATTGGTTTTATCGTGGTGAAATTCCAGATTTGCGTCAGGTGTCGTCCGGTGGTTACAGGCTTCTAACTCTTGCGGGTTTTTTTCTTGCACCCGATATATATAAATATGTAGGTCTAACAGAAAATAATTTCAAAACAAGATACAACCTCCACACCTCAACATTTAGAAACACTAACAAAAAAACATCCACAAAACTCAGCGAACATATTTGGAAATTAAAAGACAACAAACTAGACCACAACATTTCATGGAAAATTTTATCTAAAGCAACAGGATACACACCAACATCAAAACAATGTAGCTTATGCCTGGAAGAGAAATATACTATAATCAAACCCCCTCATGAAGCCACACTCAACACGAAAAGTGAGATGTACGGAACGTGTCCCCATCGGCGGAAATTCTTGTTAATTAACTTTAAACCGGAACCACTTCAAGAAACAACAACAGTCAACAAAACAACTCAGTCCTGACGATGGCAAATTAAGCCTGAAACATTAATGTAGACTGCCTCAAACATTGTGGTAAATATTTTAAATAATATATATATATATATATATGTATATATATATATATATAAATATATATATATATATATATATATATATATATATATATATATATATATATATATATATATATGTATAGATATATATATAAACTGAATTATTTCTAAACTCACCAGGAACTCAACAGCTTACTGGGTTGGTATCCAAATACCCTCCAACGCTAGTCGACCATATAGTTGGATGGATGGAAGTGTAGAGACCAGGAATTCTATCTTCCCTGGAAATCTTCCTGCTCTTGTTGCTTCAATGGGAAGGTGATATGATATCATCACGTGATACCGTGGTCTTACATAACTTTCTATTTCCATTTAGGAACCATTCAATTCAAATATTGATTGCTTGCCAAACGATTTACCATTTGAGACTTCAAGAAAACACGATTTATTGATCAAGGGTTCAATATAAAATATGATATTATATATATTGTGATAATGTTATCTTGAAAAGTTGCTTTGTTATTGATTTTATTCCTCGCTGTTCCTTTCGTCAGAATATCAGTATATTTTGATTATATGTGCAAAAAAAAACACAACAACACGAAAGCTATTTTGTGGTAGACAACCGTTATATGAAATTGAAAACAATCAAAATAATGCCACCATCTAGATATCTAACGTAACAAAAACTGGAGAATTACTTTAATAATCTTTCGCTTCAATTAGTTGCTTAGCTTCTCCACTTCCATTGTATTCCAGTCTCAAGCAACTATGTGGTCATGTGACTCGAACAAAGCAGCCAGCTCATCTCCAGCTGTCGTGGTCCTTTGACGACTGCTTGAGAAAACATCCTTACATCTGCATTGTTGACAAGTCGCATGTAGGTCAGTAAGCCACGTTTGTAGATATAGATTCAACTTCATATAGCAAAATCTTTATAAGCTCGGGAAATTAGGAAACCAACATAATTTATGTCGGGAACCATCAAAAACATGAGACATTTGTCCGTAAATACCCTATCATTTAATTTCTGGGTTTTGAGATTAGGGCAATTGTGGTTGGTGGCTTTAACAGCTGGTTAACATTTCATTTTACTAATAAGTTCATCATTTTCTTTCCTGCTTCTTGAGCAAGACCTCAGCAAAGGTCTGTTATCTCTCCAAGGCACATGATACTTCATAATTTAAAAAAAACCAGCAGGATGAGTGAGGGTTGTTTGACTTTTTGGTTTGATTCAAGTGTATGAATCAACTCGAAATTGATTTGATCTAAATAAGTCGTCAAGAATAGTCCAGAATTAGGTCTGGATACCTGGATCAAAACTGGTTTTTCAAATGTTATAAATATAAGGCCATGGTGTTACTAATGCAAATAGACAGGTCTTACTTTAATGACATTAATTTATTAACACATTGGTGTAATTTACCTCCTATTGATACGCTGCCCAACCTCAATTACGAGAGTCTCCCACCCGCCTATCAAGATATTACCAAGACTGTAAAATCATCAGTTACTGGGCGTGCATAAAAAAGTAATTGAAACAATGTAGGTAATTATAGTAAGATATTGCAGCCAAAATTCGATAAACAAGATTAGAAATCATAATTACCAGTCTCCACCAAATATTTACTGATTAATGATTAGAAAATTACAATACAGAATTTAAGATTGTGGAAGCGTAATCTCTCTTGATTTCTTCATTATCAGCGTATACCACCACAAGAGTGGCATCGACAACAGCATCACAAAATATACCCAAAGTTTTAACTACAACAAAATCTAAAGCTAGAGCGAAAACAATGGCACAACGTATTCAAAAAGCTCTCAATTCAACCACCACAGCCTTTCCCAAAAACCTGGTATCTACGGGAATGACGTACGGTACTGACATTGAACACATGATCAAGGAAACGTTTAAGGTGGGTAGCTTTCTTATTACCTTGTTTTATATTCACCTGTTTATTTGTCGCCACGATAACTGAATATAAAGACGTTTTAGCCGCTAGAAAAGAAACAATCATCCCACTCTTTAGATTTATTGATCTCAATGAAACCTCAAATAGATCAAGTCAGATTTCACAGAGGGACTGATTTATAACGTTTAAAACCATAAACCACTCAGTGCTAAATTACTGCCTTATTAAGATAAATTTATTTGATATAATATACCACCTATGACAAACTTGGTAAATACTGAAGCTCGAGAGACTTTTCTTTTGAAGACAAACATCTGATTCTCTTCAGCGTTCATCAGTTCAAACAATTGAAACAAATGAAACAGCTTTCATTGTGATCTTTTTTAAAGCTCATTTTCCTAAACAAAATTATTTAAAATTGAATATATCGTTCATCCATGGTAAACTGGTTTACGTTACGAACAGTGACGAAAATCTGATATTGGCTCTAAATATATATTTTTGGCCAATCACTAGTAATAAGATATAAACATTACTTGATTTTTGAAATATTAAGTTTCATCATTATGCATCGCATGAAAAATATAACTATACTTGTAGATATGATCTTTTCTTTTGTCTAACAGTGTCCCAATTCAAAAAATGCTGTCCAGTGCTTGTACAATAATACTTTGTCCTTAAAACAAGGAATCATTTTGGATTCCAAAATGATATAGGAATCACATCTCCTCCTTATGGAAAAAATGGTTAAAAATCTCCAATCTTCAAGGCATAATGACACGGTATTAATAACTGAGGTACGATTACTCAATTTATTAAATTGACAAAATTATATCCACATCATTCATTTATAAACCTCGTCTTAACAAAATCAGAAAATCATCTTATTATAAAAATTGAAGATTTTATCCAGGTTTTCCCAAGATCTATGTTTATTCCCAAAAGATTAAAAGGTCTTATAGATATAATTAATAAATAAATACTAGTATATTAATTCTTTAAAAAGTCAAGTGAAATGTAAAGAAGAAGAAGAAGAAGAAGAAGAAGAAGAAGAAGAAGAAGAAGAAGAAAAAGAAGAAGAAGAAGAAGAAGAAGAAAAGCGGAGGAGGAGGATGAGGAGGAGGAGGAGGAGGAGGAGAGGAGGAAGTGGAGGTAAAGGGACAGGGAGAAGAAACCAAAAGAAACCAAACCTCACAGAATTCAAGATATTTCATGCTGCAAGAATCATTCTATTTAGTTCGTTGCATCCTCTCGTGTTTGGAAGAAAATGTTAGAAACACTTCGAAAACCTTAGTTTTAAAACCACTTCAGCCCAAAATCAGGCTATAAAAGACAGCGCATCTGTTAAACAGCTCGAATGCGACAAGACAAATTATGTGATTGATCTCCATTGAAACTCGAGAGACGCTAGAAACAACCTATCCAAATGCAGCTCCGTAAAACGATGGTCCTTTCCAGAGGATTTATCCAGTCGACAGACGGATCTAATTCAATTTTAGATAATAGCTATATTAAAAAAAAAACATGTTGATTATTTATATAAGATTTAATTTTAAAGTTTATTACAGAGGGCGTTGACAGTTGAAAAAAGATGATTAACAGCTTTTCCAAAGCACTTCAACAAAAAAAAAATAGGAGGCCTCAAAGTCTTATTCCCTTTACTCCGGTTTCATTGATTTGGTGTTTTATATAATATATATTGTTTTTATAAAATACAATAGACCTAGTATTTATATGTCATATTCATTTTCATCTTATTTTTAGATTTGTTTTTATTTCTCCAGGATTTTCTGTGCCTGTTTAGTTTACTCTTACAACAGACTAAGGAAGGGCGGCTATCGCATTCAAAAAAGGTACCTCGGAATTGAATGAGTTATGTCCCATAGTGCATGAACTGTCTGACTTTGTCCTCTTATTAAATGTATTAATTGTACAAATAATTCAGTGGTTGGATCCTTTAATTTTATAGTGTGCAAGAAGTAAATAAGCAGACATTATTATTTTTTTATGGATCATATTTATTCAGATTGCTTCGTTTTATTAAAAATGTTCTTTTACTTTAATTACTTCCTTAAAAATCCATCCACGGTTTCAAGAATGCTCTAACAACTTACATGATTGTGTACATAACTGATGTCTTTCAATTCCCCGTTTTCCCCTGAAATTTGGAGAATAATTGATATCATTCTATAATTTGCACCTGAGTATCTCAACATGAAAATGAAAAACATAAATGTTTATTCAGTTTCTATATATCCCATTTTAAATATTTGAAAATGTTAGATTTTTGTATTTTTTATAGAACCTTCGAGAAATTCAGATTTCTTTGATTCAAATATCCCTTGCAAAGATAAATAATTTGTAAAGCTTTTACCCATGCCAAAAATCGGAAAACAATTTTTAAAAATGGCATCATCCTATGACATCCACCAGATAAAGTAGTTAACATAATTTCTCAACAAGCTGGTAATATTCTTACGAGTTACACACCCGATTATTGCATCAATACAAAGAGAACAAAATCCGGAAATATAATATTTCAATCGTATGGTAAATGCGTAAAATAAAGATTATATAAATCCCTTCATCCATCCCTGAGGGAAATTCTTTTCTTTCAGGGATTATTCCAAGGAAGACGTTAATTGAGCTAAGGCGACGTGGATTGCTTTGGGGCAGTTTGGGTCTTTTCTAAAAAAGTTTTTAATTACCTATATTTGTTTTTTAAAAATAATTCTGTATCGGCATTATAGGTTAAAAACACCATTTTTAGTGAAAAATATAAAGTACCTGTGTTAATACCCGTTTTGCTACCTAATTTCGGGGTCTGGCATAAAAAAATATAACAATCTTGTGGCAAACGTTCCACAAAAGCTAATGAAGGAATGAACTCCATATTCTTCCCTCTATCAACCATTGTACCATAGTGTGTCACCATAGAGAGATTTTAGGGCTTTATCTTATGGACTTTTTACTAGAACATTACAAAGTTGAAAACAAAATGTTTTGAAAAAATGTTATCAAAAAATCTCTCTATGGCGACATACTACATTATCTTTGTGATAACTTTTGAAATTTTCAGATAATTACATTGAATAGATTCTGAGAAACGTTTGACACAGTATCCCATGCCCTTAGAAAATGATATATTGAGAAAATGACAAAATACTTCTCCATTTTTCACACTTTCTTTCTATCTGTACCCTTTTCGACTTTGTTTTTTTTTGTGCCTTTATAGTCTAGTTTTAGAATTCGGACTTCAATAATATTAATTCTAAGATAATTGAATATCTTTTTTCACTAAAATCTCAAAATCAATTTTTTGAAGGATTTTCCTAGTAATTAGACCCAAACCGCCCCTTATAGTCACATAGAACAGGAGAGGGGGGGGGGGAGGGGGGCAGGGGGGATTCAGACTCGGGACCTATATCGTGAAATGTCTCTTGTCATCAAAATATTTACATTGGTTGCAAGTGAACAAAATAACATTTTTAGAATTGGAGTGAAACCGTTTCCTCAATTTTAGCAGAACAGTTCCTAAAAGACCCTGTAATGATGCAAAGAGCAAAACGGATAAAGATGCACTAACAATTCTGGACAAAAACACAATAATGGAATAATTTGGACTGATTATACAGTTACGTATTCCTTTAATATTTCTGTTTATACCGTTGATGTCTCTTTTTTAAACATTCATAATATTATAATTATGTAACGCATCTGTTGCCAATCCTCATCCCGCTTATTTTCATTTAAATCGCTCTGATTGGTATAACATATGCTCTTTCACACTTGAGTCGAGTGGGACAATTTTTTCGAAGTCACCAATGCCAATCTGGAGTCCAACTTTATTCCAACTTAAGGCTTTGACCAAGTATTCTGCTCTCCTGTGAAAATCGAGTATACAATCAGATCAATGTGGGAATGGGGAAGGGTGGGGGGGGGGGGGGCTACTATGGTTTTCGCCTTGCTTTTAAATGAATAATAAACGTTTACAAAATTGTTCATTGTTGGTTCTTTGGTGTCGACTGAATTTTTTTTTTCAGTTATCGGTAATCCAACAAATCTCATTCAAACTTTATAGCGTGATTTCCGCAGAGTGTAGGAATGAATTAAATTTGCTATTTATCTAAATTTAGAATCATGTTCTACAGAAAAAAATGCCGTTTGTTTATCAATTAATGATTTATATTTTTTTTACATTACAACCATTAATCTTATAGAAATAACTATGCTATTCTCATTGAAAATTAAACCAAATAGAAAACGAATAATGCAAAGGCAGTATAATACAAATATTTACTCATTTATATATAATTAATGTGTATATACTTTATAGAATCAAATCGTCAAAAGACAAGTAAATAGTTTGAGCAAAAATAGATTTTTTACACTGCTTATTAGGATGACAAATCAACCTCGTTTAAGTACCAATGCTTAGCTTTTGTATATAGATTGACTTTAATCACTCATCCAAATTAAACGAACGGCCCTAAATCAGACATGTCCTCATTAGAACATGATTATTCTAAAATATATTGAATTGTTAAGTTGAATTGTTTAGTTACTGTTATATTTTCCTCTCTGATCTGCTGAACTAATGCTATTCTGAGAAACCATTGTCTTTCAATCACCGGCAAAGCAATGTACAGTGCACATTTTTATATTGGCAAATTCCGTTATTATCATGCAAAGATAAGTATGCGCTTGACCAAGAAGCTCACAACATTGCCATCCGGAAGTATAACGGACCAACACACAAAACTGTGTTTAACCTTGGACGTTTATAGTCTGGTTAATACAGTTTAGTGAGAATTACTCTTAAACGCGGATGGCAAAAACCAATAACAAGGACGCGAGTGACGTCAACTTCATTCTATCTATAGACACCCAGTGGAAGGAAACATAAGCACACCCCTCAACGGCTGTGTACTGTCGTTCAAATATAAACAGCTGCAGCTAGTGCTTGACTAACTACACGGATATTACAATAGGCGTTATGGTATGCGTTAATTAAAATGCTCACTAATTCGACACGCCTAATCAAACGTACGATCACACAAAACTATGTGTACTCTTTAACATTTATACTCTGATTGTGCGATTCTAATGTGAGCTAATCTCACAACTAGTGGTCGAAAGCAATAACAACTTCCTTGTAAACAATCAGCCATATTTGTCCGAGTGGGCTGGAGGGTGTGTCACAAATCTAGCGTTTTGATTGGTCAAAAATCTACTAATTAATTATAGTTAGAGCGAGCTAAAGATATATATATATATAATATATATATATATATATATATATATATATATATATATATATATATATATAGAGAGAGAGAGAGAGAGAGAGAGGGTGAGGGGGATGGGAAAAACTAAGAATGCGAACCAGTAGATATATATATATATATTTTTATTACGGTATTTGTGGCACCTCCGCAAGCTCGATCGGAAAAAGATATACCTGGTTGTTTACAATAAATAATAAAATAAATGAAGTCGATGTTACTCTGCTCTGTGTTATTTTGTAGACCGTTTGGTGGGTGTTTGCTAGTCTCTAATAATCTAGACTCTATAGATAGAATGCGCTTGGCCAAGGAGTTCACAACATTGCCATCCGGAAGTATAACGGACCAACACACAAACTCTGTGTAACCATGAACTTTTATAGTCTGGTTAATACAGTTTAGTGAGAACAACTCACAAACGCGGATGGCAAAAACAATAACAAAGGCCTGAGTGACGTCATCTGCATACTATCTATATAATATGAGGAATAAATAGGTCTCTGATGGAAACACTACTGTTTCCATCGAAGCCCTTCCACTTCACATTTTCCGTAGTATTTTCACGATCCCACGACGATTAGCCGATTGCTGCTATGCGTTTAAGTAAAATACTCATAACATCTACCAGCCTGATATAGCATAATAACATACAATACTGTGTGTAACCTTGAACGTTTATAGTCTGATTGCTATAATTTAGTTGTAACTAATCATTTAAATCGCTGTCTAAAAACAACAACAAATGACTGGTTGAAGTCAACTTCGTTCCTTCTATCCACGCGATGCAGATGTTGAATAGCATGTAACAGAGTTAGTGGCGGATATTGCCAGAGTGCTGGTACAAAATTTCCCCTTACATGTGACCTTTACTGTATTTTACGTAAATCTGTTCGATAATATTCGCCCTGGATGTGGACCAAATGAAGGAATGAGAAGCTATTTTAGTACAACGAAATACATTAGAAGTGTATAAGATCCCAGATGTCCATACTCGTATCTATTTGACGACTTTATTGCCATTATTCTTGTATCACATCGACGATATTGGAGCAATTCTAGAAGGTTATCACTACTCTATTATTATTGTTTTCCCTCTCTTACATTAGGAGTGAATAATTCATATCGCATGCCACACATACTAGCTACAATGAAACGCACACATCTTCCATTCTATCCACTCATCGTCATAGTCCTTCCAAATCGATAGACGTGTGATCACGACCTCATCATTATGGCTCATTTGAGATGTGCCATCAACATTAGAATGCACTTACTACACGCATCGAAGGATACGATCAGCCGTTTTATTTTTATAAACAAACTGTACATTACTAATAGCACTATCACACAAAATGTGTGAAATGTTAATCATTTATAATCCGCCGAATCAAGTATAGTGAGCACTATTTAACCTCACTGGCTTGCGAGAAAGAACAACAAACAAGAGTGTACAGTTTGCCCAAATCAATCCAAATGGAATCAAATTTGCAGTAAAGGCCTTGGCTGCCAGTCCGGTTTGATCGAGTTTGGTGTAAAAAGTATAGAAACATGCAAATTTGTATACGGTTAACTACTGTTCTTTGTTCTTCATCCGAATCTGAGTTATAAATTTGATTGCTGAATTTTAAATCTATGGATCCGTAAATGGAGTTTTCCCTGAGATTTTTCATATGTTACGTTTGCATGAATGAATTGGTAGAATGAATGTAATATTTTAACAAATAAATCTAAATGGAGAAACCAGGGACGCCCGAAAATGAGTTGTGGACAATCCCCATTGTTGGGCGCCGAGATGGAAGCTTCAAAGTTTCAAAGTTTATTCAATCTTAGGCTTTCGCCAAATAAGTCAAACAATTTGATGACAACATACATGAAAGTGGAAAAAATGGTAAATGGAATCAAAAAAATAAACTGATACAATTAATAACCACAAAAAAAATACAACAATCGTAATACCACCAATACGTACATTAATAATAATAATAATAATAATAATAATAATAATAATAATAATAATAATAATAATAATAATGATAATAATAATAATAATAATAATAATAATAATAATAATAATAATAATAATAATAATAATAATAATGATGACAATAATAATAACAATAATAATAATAATGATAATAATAATAATAATAATAATAATAATAATAATAATAATAATAGTAATAATAATAATAATAATAATAATAATAATAATAATAATAATAATAATAATAATAATAATAATAATAATAATAATAATAAAAATAATAATAATAATAATAATAATAATAATAATAATAATAATAATATAATAATAATAATAATAATAATAACAATGATAATATTACCATCATCATTACTAACCGTTCAATTATGGTTATTCGGCGGACCGGCAGAGGTGCCCGACTGCAAACATTCTTGCCTCTGCGACTCACCCTAGAAGACGTTGATACTGTTGAGGAATCCCTCAATATTGGGTACAGCTGGTAAGCCACCCCTATCCCATGCGCCTATGTGGTCTTGTGGTATGATAATCGCCTTCGGATCGAAAGGACCTGGGTTCGAGTCCCGCTCTGAGCGGTGCATAGTTCAGTCCTTGGGAAAAGCTCTTTACTCACATTCTCCCACCGTGATCAATTGTAAAATGAGTACCGGGCTGTTAGCAGCGGTGTCTCTGTCGAAAAAAATGGTATTATCGCCGAACAGACGTCATACATGGTCCCACATATTGAGCATTGATGTTGGCCAGGGACTCTTTGTAAAGCGCCTTTGGGCACGCTTAGTGGATTTTGCGCTGTATAAACGCTCATGTTTTCATCGTGACATGTCTTATAACCCATTCCAGTCGGATAACCTCCCCCCCCCCTCCTTCACTGACTTATTTTCACTTACAACAGCTACTATTTGACCAATAAGGCGGTCGCAAGGCTGAGGTAAATATGCATACGTCTGTAGGGAGTCTAGTTTGACCGCCATTAGGTCGGTCTGTAAAATCTGAGTCTTCTAGTCAATAGGGCGCCCACACAACCCAAAAAGCAAAGCCAGAGCGGGTACCGATGATTCCTGGAAAGTAGGAAGGAGACATACTGATACAGGCGTCCAGTGGCACAAAACTTTGTCAGGCGATTAACAGATTTATCTTTGTATTAAGGGCATCATTACAAATTATTAATTTGTTTTTTTTTTAAGGCTTGTCTGACCTGCTCGAAGAATAAATGAATAAATTTGAATCATTTTGAACACGATGCATCTGTGGAGATTTTCTGTATAACATTTATTTGTTTTTGTACAAACGCACTCACGAATTGTACACTAATAAGCAAACAATTGATATTACCCCTTTCATGCAAACTCTTTCAGTAGGCCAACTTTCTTTCTAAGTTTCTTTAACATCACCAAATCACTTGTTTATTAAGAATAATCCATCATGTACATCCTGGATTCAAAATGATACCGTAAAATACATTTTGTCTAAAACATCTAGCAATGTGGTGGTTCCTGTACCCATATCTTCAAAAATTCTTATTACAAAAGCTTTCTTTAACGAAACATGTTTTGGGGAAAAAAAACTTTTTTTATATTCATGGTTTTTCCAATTGTGTGGATACAAAGTGTTGAGATAAAATTCCAGATGTACATTAATGACTTTTGAAAACGAATAAAGATATCATTTAAGAATAGAATGAGCCTTTGTTTAACGAGCCCTTTATAAAATGCATTATCCATTTAACTACAGCTCCCATGTTGCGGTCTTGTGTGACGTACTTGACACAAATAAATTCACTTGTGTAAAAGATTTCCTGTGCATTTTCAGATTTTTGCCCCCAAATCTTCACACCCACCCAACTGAAAAATAGATTTTTCTTATTCAACCAAAAGCAACAAGTACATTATATCTATAATATTTTTCAACAATATGAAAATGGTTCAAAAGCTATCTTGGTTCTATAGATAGAATGAAGTTGACGTCACTCTGGTCTTTGTTATTGTTTTTTGCCATCCGCGTTTATGAGTAGTTATCACTAAACTGTATTAATGAGACTATAAACGTTTAACATAGTTTTGTGTATTGGTCCGTTATACTTCAGGATGGCAATGTTGTGAACTTTTTAGCCAAGCGCAATCTATAGTTCCCATACAGCGTGCTAGGAGATTGATTACGATATTGCAAATTGCATTTAGAAAGGATAAACTACGGAAATTCTCTATATAAAAGCGGATGTATTTATTAGTAGAATTCATTAGAGAAGTGATAAATGATGTGTTTGTTTCCTTATTAAAAATGTACTTTGATGTTATTCTCACAGAACATTGACATGATCTACGAGACTATTGATAAATTTGCAGATGTTTTGGTGATTAAAACAGGACATTTTCTGCGGGACAACTCATCCATATCCTCGTTTTCTTCGACACATTTGGGTGAATAAAACATGAACTTGCGTGTCGTTCAATGCATTTTAGTATGACTATGATCAACGACTACTTCATATCAGTCAGGAACTCATCATGGGGTTCCAAATAATAATGATAATGTTGTTGATGTTGTTGGTGGTGGTATAATGATGATGATGAAAATGATGTTGATGGTGATGATGATGATGACGATTATGTTGATGACGATCGATGGTGCTTTCGATAATGATGATGATGATAATAATAATGGTGGTGATGATGATGATGATGATAATGATGATGATGATGATAATGATGATGATGATGATGATGATGATGATGATGATGATGATGATGATGATGATGATAATGATATGAAGGATGATAATGATGATGATGATGATGATGATGATGATGATGATGATGATGATGATGATGATGATGATAATGATGATGATGATAATGATGTTGATGATGATGATGATGATGATGATGATGATGATGATATTTCTATAAGGATAGTGATTATGATACGATAATAATGATGGTGATGGTGTTGATGATAATGATGATGATGATGATGATGATGATAATGATGATGATGAATATGATAATGATGATGATGATGATGATGATGATGATGATGATGATGATGATGATGATGATGATGATGATGATGATGATGATGATGATGATAATGATAACTAAGATGACAATAATGACAACATGACTGCGTTATCAAAGACACTTGAAATGTTACATTGAAGAGATGACTGTTAAATCTCATTTTCATCATTCGGGAAAAACTTGTTCTTTTTGTCAATGATTGATCTCGTTAAACCCCCCCCCCCCCCCCCCCTTCCTTCTCCATAAAGAAAAAACCCAAACAACATTTTTAAAAAATGACCTTTTATAACGCGCAATATCCACTAAATGTGCTCGAATCGCTCTATAAGGGGTTCCTAGTCAAAAGCAATACTTAACATGTTTGACAAGGCATGGCAATTATGCGACATGTTTCGACAGAGACAACGATGTTAACGGCCGGGTACTCATTATCCACCTGAGTTCGGTGAAAAAATGTGAGAAAAGAACCTTTTCCATGGACTCAACTATACTCAGAGTTGGACTCGAACTGACGCCGAAGGCGCGTATCATACCACTAGACGACATGGACGCATACGTTAAGGGTGAAAATGTCTTCCTCAAAAAGCAATACAGTGAGTGTTATAAATACATGTTTTCTGTTGATTTTACGGTGCCGAAAACCACGTTTTCACATTTTCTATCAAGATGTGACTTAGCAGGTTATAAAAATCACTTCATCAATCATCGTTTAATAACATAGTGGTTTTCTTTTTTCTTTTATTTTATCATCTAGAATTTTACATATCAAGCAAAAAACTGGACAGTTTAAGAGGAAAAGAGATAAATCTTAGGCAGGCGCAAATCAGGATTGATAATATTTCTGACCCGACTGGTCAGCAATCCTATTCAGGTGAGTCCAAGAGTGTCTAAATTATTTACACAAAAGCGCAGCATGCATGACCAAACCTCAGCCTACATGTCATCTCAGATTGATTGCAAGATCAATTAATGATCAATATCAATTCATGATTATAAGGATCAATTCATTTGGGAAACTGGAATCAGTCAAATAAGATAATCAACAAATGTAGAAGATTACAGTTGGGAGTATTTGGTTATTAAAATGTACCGGATTGTTGATTGACGACTTCGATTATAGTAGAAAAAAACCATAATTGCTTTATTGCGTCAAAGCGCTTTGTATCAATGTGATTTCAGTGTAAAAATGAAAGTATCAATATATAGCACCCTGAAGCAAACCAACCACCAGGGCAATAGTTTTGTGACCGACGTAATATGTGAACTCTAAACTCGGACAAATTAAGCAAATGGTATCTCCAGTTATCCCAAATTTCGATGTCATGATTATTTCAAACGTCGAATATGATGTTTACAAAAGAAAGCCTCTTGCGAATCTGTGCAAACGTTTTATTTTGATTCAAAACACAAGCGTGATTTAACCATCTACGTCATATATAATATGTTGTTTGGAACCGTAAAAGTAAGAGTGTGACGTCACAACTTCTTTGCTCTACTTAGGACAATGAATGCATTTTTTTAAAGTGACAAAGACTAAAATTTCACATTTCTGGTTTTGAGACAATTGGTCACAGAAAATACGATATTTAAAGTGATTTGAGAGTGATTGAGCGCTTTAAAAAATGGATAAAATGTTGATCTTTATCAAAAGATCAGTTGTAATACCTGTTTCTTGGACATCTCTTTTATGGTATTCAACAGTACGAGTCCCCGGTGGTACTCCTGAATACCATTTCTGAAATGAACCCCGAGGTAGTCATGAATTTCAAAAGTTTTTTTTCCACTTTTATTATCTACCCAACTACATTCTCATAAAAGGATTTTACAATTTGAAGCTTATAAATAATTGAATAAAAAAATTTTTTCTGCGCTTATTGATGTGAAATATGTGTCTTATCTTTTTTTAAGCGATTGTCTCGGTGTTTTATTTTTTTAACCCAGTCCCTTCAAATGAGAATAACATCCACGCTAATTAAGATAGTTACAAAATTCAACGTGCATTTTGTCCAAAAATGGTGCCACTATTGAAATATATTATCAATACGGGATTCGAATTTTTCCGCCTTCCAACAGGTTTTGCCAAATTAGCGCACATATATAGATGCACGATTTTGTTTGTTTTAATTTTTTTTAAAGCAACTCTGAATCCGACGTCACACCATACAAGAAATAAATAAATAAATAAATGAATAAAATAAATAAATAAATAAATAAATAAATAAATAAATAAATAAATAAATAAATAAATAAATAAATAAATAAATAAATAAATAAATAAATAAATAAATAAATGCATGATGATATTCAACCATGACCCCAAATAATTCCAAAGATATCTATATTTAATCAAAAGTTGCAAGACCTCTAGTGAGGCTATTTATACGTACTAAAATGAGCACATATAGCGCAATATCCACTAAACGTATTCAAAGCACATTTACAAGACGAGACACAATGCCTGTAGGCGATTTTACAATTGTTTTCCGACAGACAATGCTGTTAACTTGAGTACGGTGAGAGAATGTGAGTAAAGACCTTTTTCCAAGGATTCAACTATGCGTTGCTCAGAACAGAACACGAACCCTGTCCGAAAATGAGTGTCATGCATACCACTAGACCACATAGAACAACTTCCAATTTCTTTTCGCACTAATACAATACCTCAGTTACTGATGAAGTCTCATTACTGGCAATGGTATCCGATGCTTTATGGTCCAAATCGTGGTTGGTTGATGATGACCAATCAGACCGGAAACAGCACGAGATCCGGCTGACAAGTCCTATCCTAACCCTGTCGGCTTCTGTACGTGGTCAATTGGTCAGCTTACAGCACCGCTTCCGATTAACATCGTACTTTCGTGACAACAACCATCAGGTAAGCCAAAATAAATAATTTGGTATTAATGTTAATTTCACAAAAAGAGGCTTATTCTTTTGCAATATAAATTAAGAATTGGCCTTAATAAATAGACATATAGCGTTTTGAATTGTAACTACACCACCGATCACGAAGGACGAAATTAAATTAGCTCCCTCATCTTTGATCAGTTTCATTCCCCAATGCTTCATCTATTGCCGAAGCATATATTATGGAACCAAGTGTCGATTTCATAATACATCAATTCTTACGTGTTTGTTTTGCACTTGTGTCCTTATACTATCCTTTCCCGCTTATAACTAGGTACTAATACACACTTAACTTGAGTGCGATATCAATTATGTGTGAATTGACATACTCATTAATTGAATCAACATAAATTTTCAGAATTTTTCTATGATTTTAACCATTCGATCAATGAGCATGCTCAGCCTTGCTTGACTTGTTCTACTACAAAAGCCATTTTAAGAGGAATAAACAAAAATGAATATAACAGCTTTAAAAAGGAAGAAAATATCAAACACAGAACGCTTCGGACTCAAGACCCTTCTTCAGCCAACAACAAAAAGCAATGAAAACATAAATACATTACCAAAAATGCAGATCGACGGCAGAGACATTTTCGGTACTTCCTCTCTGTAGAACACTCTTGGAATGACATAAGTTGTTGGAATGGCAATTTAAGATTTTCCGACAGAAAGGACGTACCGAAAATGTCTCTGTCGTTGATCTTTTTGTTTTAGTCATGTATTTATGCTTATACTATCTTTTTTGTTGTTTGACAAAGAGGGGTTTTGATCCCAAAATCTTCCGTGTTTAATATTTTGTTCTTTTATGAAGCCGTTATATTCATTTATCTTTAGTTTTTCGTTTTGCAGCCCACAGCTTCTAGCAGGTTAGTATCACTATGATTTGTTTTAAGAGGAGAGTGTTTCCGTAGAACTGCCTTTCGATGTCAACAATATATTATATTAGTTTGCAAATCAGTCTGATTTCTAGGGCAAGAACTGAGACAATACATTACTTATATTATAAAGGTGGTTTCTTGATTAATCTTACATTCACAATTGAGTACTTGGTTTACAGGCAAAGATGAATGATGTAAGCGCTATGATACACATAAGGAGTTCTAACAGGTAACTTATAATACATAAGATTTAACGTTTGATGCTAACATGTAATCGATGGTAAATATTATTCCTTTGACAAAAGTGTATCGGGGGTCTACGTTTTATTTAATTGATGAACAGTGTCAATTCCGCATGCTGATTTAAGTTATTTTTCCACAGGCCAGATCGACATTTTGCATCTTTCGATTCACAAAAGATTCGTAAGTCTAAATTTGATAACACCTTTAAAGTTCTTTGAACGCAATCCGATAACAAAACTGTAAGAGTTATTATTAGTATCTAGTCAAAGGTGTGAATGAACATAGATAGAAACATGTTGAATATGATGTGCCCAGTAAAATAACTAATTCAAAATAATACATTCACGTCATATTATGTACACCAAATGAACTAATGTTTATATGTGAAGAGGTCGGAGAACGAGATGGGTTAATAACACGCTAAAGCAGTATTTGAATTTGAAGCGCATGAAAATGTTGTATAAAACAATGTACATAACTGCAAATCTATATTTGAATGTATTATACAGTCAATCTTACTGGGATACATTTGGATGTCAAACCATTGAACAACAAACCTGGGATATTAATAGATGCCATAGTAGAAGTATCGACAATAACACAATCAACAACTCTACAACTGATATACCTACAAACAACAGCACGGAATGCGAGCTGGAAAGCAATAGCAGCAAAGTATTAGAATGTCATTGCAGTCATACAACTAGTTTTGCGATCATCATATCTGTTGTGGATATTCAGGTGTGTAAAATAAATACGTTACCTAGAATCTTGCTGCACCTTCAAACGTAATGAAAAATTATGCTGAAAAAAAAGAAATATATTGTACTATTGCTTTGTTTTCTGGAGAGTTAATATCTTATCTGAAGAAGGTACCAACATAAATTTCTTTCCTCGTCTTGCTTTAAAATAAAAGTCTGTGAATATTGAATTGATAAATGAGAAAGATTTCAATGTCCCAACGAACAGTTATATTTCTTTGATGAATTGGTCACATTACTTGCCATTGTAACAAAAGTCAATCTGAGATTTTACACAGAAATCCGAGTAGCTGTACTTCTTCTTGCTTGCTTCAGATTAATATTTATGATAGTAATGTTGTGCACCCCTCTATATGTTGTGAGCTTGGTGGGGATGGACATGCATTGCTTTAAGCATTTTAAAATCTTAAACTGTGATCGAGCTTTGCCACTGTACATTCTGGGAGGTTCTATCAAAAAGTCAGTATAAATTGGTTGACTTTTAGCAGGGCATTTCTAATTTCTACTCCAAAGCTCTTGATTACGCAATAAAGACATAATATGTATATTGAACCTAAGCTATCAATATTATCTGTAGAAAATCTTTTAAAATGATTTCTATATAATCTATTGACTATGGTCTTTTGCGCATTAATTAATCAATTATATTTTTCATGTTTGTTATTTTAGAACTACATACTTTCAATATTTAAATGATTAAAAAATAATCTGGCCCCATGGTAAAGAAAGAAAGCAAAATTCATATTTTCTTTATCTTTGATGATTTCAGTTAGATGCCGTGAATGCCCTGGCATTGGATATCATCACCTACATTGGGTGTGGACTGACCATTGTTAGTATGTGTATTGCCATAACGGTATTCACTTGTATAAGGTACGCTTGCCATTGGCAGTATTGCTTAGAACCGGACATTCTATTCTTTTTTTACCTGATTATGAAAGTGATCAGGACTGAATAGACACAAGTAGAATTATGCACCTTTTAATTGTGCATTATCGAGTTTTCATAGTGTTTCATTTATTTACCACCTCTTCATTCCAATATGTTACAAATCACAAATCGGTCCTTTTTTCCAGCTACTTTTAGAACCAGAAGCAAAGTACTCTCCCATACCGAAATCGATTGTGAAATACACAAATCCTTTAGCATATTTTACTTTTATTGACTCTAATTTCGCCAACGTATATTTTCTTACCAATATATGACTGTGTTACAAAACAAGATATAGCAAGGACTGTGACATTAAAGTCATAGCGATCTCTAAACAAAATGTTCGACACACTTGAGATCTCAAGTTTCATATCCTATCGGGAAAGGTTTTTTTTTTCTTTTTGCTCAACCTTTATAGTTATCTTTTTATCCTTCAAAACATGGTATTACCTTGCCATTTATTTCATCACACGTAGGATAATTCTATATCAGAGACGAAATTGAGGTTAGATGAAAAAGAAAGTAAATAACTCAGTACAATAAAACCCATTTATATCGTCACGTTTCAAACTATGGGGAAAGTTGGCATATAACGAGGGTTGGCGTCTTCACCTTAAGAAGCATTTTTTCCATCATAGCCGCGAGGAATTGTCACGTTGTTAATTACATGTCAAGTGTAGAAATATGTATGAAGTGGTTTGCAATCGACATAACGCCACGGACAGAATATCTACCCTCTAGTTCGTCTCCGACATAGTATTATCCTACGTCTACGAATGTTTGTCCCCAAATCATCTTTCAGATCGTTGGATTCCGAAAGAATTTGCGTCCATCGTAATCTTTGTGTTGCTATTCTGTGCTCACAACTCATATTTCTTATGGGTGTCCAAGCGGTGGAGAATAAGGTAAATGGATATAAGTTTTCAAAAATATTTTTTTACATGGGTTAGAAATGTTTTAAAGTTAATAATGCATTTTCTATTTTTTTTCTAAATAAGAAAATAATATGAAATCAATTATTATATGACAATAAAATCATAAGACCAGAAAAAGTGTTACGCGGCCTACTACGATTTTGATTATAATGAGAACCAAAGGGAATAGAGAAATGTTACATCAAAACAGAGAATAAAAATAACACGGTGCCAAGGAGCCAAGAGGAAGAGAGAGAGAGAGAGAGAGAGAGAGAGAGAGAGAGAGAGAGAGAGAGAGAGAGAGAGAGAGAGAGAGAGCGAACCATCCGGCTACTTTTTAGAAAGGGCTTAAAACTTAATACTGTCGTCCTGGCTCACTGACTGGCATGTCGACGCCCACACAAATTTAACGAGAGAGCGTCATTGCGCTCCACTTTGTACAAAGCAAGACACATATGATATTATATAAACGCATAATATTGGAACATACAGGTTAGCTCTAATATTAATATTGTATATAACAAAGGATCCATTAAATACCTCCGGAGTAGGAGTTTATCCCGTAGATGGTGTCAATTGCCAATTGCTTGTTGGTCTTTGGATTGGACGCTATCTAAAAGATACGACAGACCCAGCTATTTAAACAATTCTGTTTGGGCCGTCAGATGATTTCTCGTCATATATCGATTCCTTTAAAATGTCCAAAAGCCTTAAATTTGAGTTTTTTTAAAACATCTTTGGGTTTGCAACGTATGACAATGTATCTATCGATACATGGTAAAGATCTCTGGTTGATACAATATTATATATATATATATATATATATATATATATATATATATATATATATATATATATATATATATATTAATAATTCTGCATTCAAAGAAATACACGTTAGAAACAGGACGAACATCATTAATGAAAAGAAAAGAATACGCCTTTATGAAGCGCCAGTGGTGCCAATCCTTATATACAACTGTGGTACGTGGGGTCTCACAAAAGAATCTGGGTACCCTGGACTCCCTTCATCGCAAACAACTGAGACGAGTTATTGGGGTACATTGGCCAGACAAAATCAGTCATAAGGATGTATATGACGTGAGAATACACCCAGTCAGTACGCGAACGAAGAAACAAAGATGGAACTGTTCGGACACGTGCTCCGACGAGATGAAAATATTCCATCACAAACCTCGATGGATGATTACTTCAAACAAGGAGCCAAATACAGAGGGCGTACACCAACATCACTTCCAACAACGTTGAATCAAGATCTCAAAAAAAAAATAAATATCAAATATATTTAGAAACAACAACCGAAGAACTGATTTCAACTACACAAGGAAACATCCAATTCCCTCAGCACCTTAACACACATGATAACATTCAAAAGCTAACACTTGCACTGGACTGAGATTTATGGAAACTAATTACTAACTGGATAGTAGAAACAGACTGACACACTCGAAGTAACACACATATTCATGGCAAGCTTCCATAGAGACAGTGCAGCGATATTCATCCATATATATATATATATATATATATATATATATATATATATATATATATACATATATATATATATATATATATATATATATATATAAATATATATATACATATATTGTAATTCGTTTTTTTAGAGTACGGCATTATTCCTGGAGATACTAAAACACCCACACATAACGAGACAAAGACCACCGTTTCATATTAATGTTATTCCAGGTTATATACAATATACAGTACTACGATAATGAATAATTCCACTCAATAACTTCTACCAGGCTTGACTGAAAAGTCTTAACGCCTATCGGTAATTTCCGATTGTTATTAAACACATCAGTGTATACTTAAATATCAAACTGTGTAAAATGTAAGTATTCTTTCATTATGTCACCAAATTTTGTTTAGCTGTTATTTGTTATTTTTAAATTATCATATTTGAAAGTACCGCTATTCCAGCATGTCGGTCGGAGAAATCACTTGAAAGGAAATATGCATCAAACAGCGGGATATAATAAATTTCCTTTCTGCAGTGAGAGACGCAACCGAAAACATTCATAGGACGGCTGAAACTTGTTTATGGTGACTCGTATGTTGGTATTCGAACAGGTCAAAGGTGGATTAAAGTTTTACTAAACCAACATCAACAAAGTGCATCATAGTAACAACACAAAATGACGAACTTAATCAAGCCAGATCAGACACTTTGTAAAGACTTGACATTTCATTGAGAAGAGTATGATATCGTTAGGGAAATCCTGGGTTACAGAAAGATATGTACCCTTTGGATACCGAGAATTTCGCAAAAACGTATTATTAAATTCAAATAGGAATTTTTTTTTCTTGAAATTCAAGTTTTGCTCCGAATTATATTATATTTGTCTCTTCTGAAGACTTAATAGACACATCAAGCGGTCAAATTTTGTCAGGGATGACGACGTGAAGGCGGAGGTGACTCGATGGTGTCGAAGTTTGCCACACGAATCCGTCTTCGGCATGATGCAATAACTGGTGCGTCGTTGGTGGCTCTGTGTGGATAAGACATAAACTAAGCGGTGTATTGATATCGTTGTCAATTTTGTATCTAACTTTAATTTTGAAAATACAAGAACGGTGTCAAGACTTTTCAGTCTGCCCTTATATTTGGCGATTTTCTAACCATTGTCTGTTCTCACCGTCAGCAACTATCTGTGTAATCATATTTTATATAAATGCATACAATGACGTTTTATGTCACTTTTTATCTAATTGTGTGACAAAATAATTGATGGCCCAATAGTATTTAAATGACAGTTGCCTTTAAGTCTAGGCTGTACTTAAAAATCAAGGCGAACAGTTTTTGATTTCCTTTCTCATGTTTATTTTTTACAAAGTATGCGCCAAAACATAGATAAGCTTACATATTATAAAACAGTGATCCAGTTAAAAGTTTATAAAATCTTCAGTGCAAGGATAGTTTATATCTTACATTGAATAAAAATAAAAGTGTTTGTTGAAAAATCACTCATAAAAATAAAGTTCCTCCGAATTTTCAAAACATTCAAATCGCACCGTATAACTTGTGTGCAAGATTATATTATATCTTTCATGAAAAATAAAGCGAAAATGAAAAATAGATCTTAATCTTTTGAATAAAATGGGAGTGCCAGAATATAATATGGCTATATTTACCTGGAAGGAATCAATTGTTGTCTTTTGTTTAAGACAAAAGAGTACTCTAACAATTACTGTATTGATTTTATATTTATTCTTCACTCAATCCTTTGACAATTCCTATCACAGGCTAGTCTAGTATTTACTTTAGCACCTTATTCGTTTCTATTCATCTCACGCCGGGTGTCATGCGATATTATCCAATGCGTCTGATTGGATGGTTTAAATTTTTAATTAATAATCAACATTGTTTCCACGAATCCTGATAGCTCAGTCAGTTTAGCAGTCGTGTCACATTGAAAAGGGTCCATCGTCGGTTATGGTCGGCAGCTTATGTGGCCTTTTGGTCTGACACTCGCCTTTGGACCGGAAGGTCCAGGGTTCGAATCCCGCTTTAAGCAGTGAATTGTTGACTTCATGGATAAATCTCTTTACTTACATTCTCTCACTGTACTCAGGTGTAATACGGGAACCTGGCCGTTAACAGTGTTGTATCTGTCAGAAATAAAATGTTTAGTGTTGCTGTTTAGCTAGAGACTTCTCGTAAAGCGCTTTGAGTACGTTTAGTAGATATTGCGCTATACAAATGCTTAATTAAGAAATATTAAAGTTTTTTTTTCGAACGCTTCTACGGACACAGCAATGGCCGAGAAGGTATTTTGTGCTATGTCCTAGCATACCGCGTTATCGTCCATTTAGCGCTACAGAAATCAGTATCTACTCGGGTTCTAAGGCCTTATGGGTCTCAGGACACCTTTTCTTTTCATTTCCCCTAGGGAATTTGCCGGCTGGTTGCCTTGCTTCTCCACTACTTCTACATGGCTACATTTGTGTGGATGCTGGTTGAGGGTCTGCATCTCTACAGTCAGGTGGTTCGAGTCTTTGGCACGGAAAGATCAAGGATTGTCTACTATGTGTGCTTTGGATGGGGTAAGTGAAGACGGCTCACAACCCAGGCCTGCCAACTTGAAAATTAAAAAAAAATTGTAGTTCTTAGGAGAGAGTATCAGTAGTAAATCGCTATAGTTAACTGTATCGATCAACAATTTAGTCTCAGCGGGCACAAATAAATCTTCGAAATCCTTAGAATTACGAAATCTGGCATAAACTAAAATAGGAGCCAATATTCGTAATTCTACGATTTTTCTCATAATAGTAGGCAGGTCTGCAGGACCCGATCTCTGTAGAAATACAGTGCCAATGGATTACGATAAATGGCATCTCAAGTAAAAATGATCCTGTATCTGAAGTTTTATATTTTTAGGTCACTATAGAATCTATATTATAACACCCCTTTTGTAGTATCTAATAGGAATAAACGAGTCAAGCTAAAAATGCATTACCGAGCGCTTGTGACGTAACCGTGTTACTGCCTTAAACAATTTAAATCGAAGGTCAAGGAAGTCAGTCATCTATCGAAAAATTAATGACTTCTAACATTCACTTTTTAAAAATGATTTTCCGTACACTGCACCAAACGGAAGTTGAATTGAATTAATAGCCTCTGACCTTCACCTTTTAGAATAATTTTCCTTGCTCCGCACAAATCTGAACGTGTATTGAGGTGGGTCACCATACTTTTTACGTCACTTAAATAAATAAAATAAAGGGGGATAAAACGCAACAATGTGATTTTTGTTTTTGTTTTGTTGCTACTTTACTAAATCTATCTACTTCTAATCTCGTCTTACTTGAAAATTATATTTGATTTTCTCAAATGTTCACATTTACTGACTTTATCGGTGATTTTATAGGAAATTGGACATCTGGAGTATATAATACATATTTTGACCAATATTGAATATTTGTTTTGTAGGAAATGGAACATGTGGGATGTTATATATAGTTTTTGACCTTTTATTGAATATTACGCAATCTCGGAGATGACCCTCCCAAAGTTAGGCCCATCTCTCTGTCCGAAAATCCAATGAAAATAAAAAAAAACTGTATAGTTTTTCTTCTATATTAAAACTAAAATGTTGGCGTAAGTCTAACATAGAGGAATTAGGAAGCTTGCACCAGTGTAAGACAACGATCTGAAAAAATGTGTATGAAAGGGTCCAAGAAACAAATTACAAGAAATATACAGAAAAGTGAGTGGAGCAGGCACTTATGTTGGTAACAACAAGATATGAAGTGAGTAGAAAAGTGCCAGAAGACAATAGAGAATAAAAATTTTTTCGCGGCGGTGGTGGGGTTTGAACCTGCGACCTTATTGGTACGACAACTCCGCCTGGCAGGTGAGAGCGTGGCTCGACCGTGTGAGCTATCCACGAATACAAAAATATTCGTTTCAAACCCGAGTCATATTTCTAGAGCCCTCTCTCACCCACTTCTTGGAGATCGCAGGCTCGCTCGCGCACAACCATCGCGAAGTTATTTTTGACCAGCAGTTAAGCTTTATAGCCAAACATTAGTTCAAACCCCACCACCGCCGCGAAAAATTTTTTATTCTCTATTGTCTTCTGGCACTTTTCTACTCACTTCATATCTTGTTGTTACCAACATAAGTGCCTGCTCCACTCACTTTTCTGAATTAAAAATTCACCCCATATACCGGAGCATACTCAATGTCTCAATCGTTTCTATGTTATATGTTTGTGTTGAGAATATTGGGTATAAAGCTTAACTGCTGGTCAAAAATAACTTCGCGATGGTTGTGCGCGAGCGAGCCTGCGATCTCCAAGAAGTGGGTGAGAGAGGGCTCTAGAAATATGAGTCGGGTTTGAAACGAATATTTTTGTATTCGTGGATAGCTCACACGGTCGAGCCACGCTCTCACCTGCCAGGCGGAGTTGTCGTACCAATAAGGTCGCAGGTTCAAACCCCACCACCGCCGCGAAAAATTTTTTTTATTCTCTATTGTCTTCTGGCACTTTTCTACTCACTTCATATCTTGTTGTTAAGAAATATTCAATGACAAAAATCAATCTTTTTCGACTGGGTATCGATCCTCAGTCCTCCTGATTACCGAAGAAGACTGATTTATTGGAATGGATTTTTTCTTGTATTTTTCCCCCTTTTGTTTGCTTTGTCTGGCATCGTTTCATACACACTTTTTCATGTCTCACATATCTTGCTAATAATTCAATTTTCACCATCTACGTCTTTCTCACATTATTTCCATCCCTCCCGTGGCAATGGGTCACATCTACGTATTCGACGAATATATCGTGCTCAGGTTGCTTAAAATAGAGCAGTAAAATTAGGTGCCCCAAAGTAAACAATAACAAGTTGCTAGTGATTTTCGTTAGGGACCGGAATAATTTACGCACAATATAGGTCTCCCAATTTTGTAGTTTGAGTTGTAGGCAATACACTTTCAGTATTGAAAATATGTTTACATAAAATCTAACAGTTGCAGAAATAATAATATAAAGCTAAATTATTATGAAAACCAGGCTCCGAATAATTCTCGTCTTGTTCACACCAGCGCAATAATTTGCTCTGGTCTAAAAATAGATAGACTGTAACTTTTGATAAATTTTACCTTTTGTTCCATAAAATATCCATATCTAGACATTATTTGATGCATGATCGAGTATTTATGAATATGTGTTTCTTTTGCCACATAGCAGCCACATTTTAAAGGTTATTTTTTCTATAATTTACATTGGAACGTGAGCTGTCAAGACAGGAACATGTGGTTTGCCATGTGTTTCTAGACCTTTGTTTACGTTTGGGGCACCTAATTTTACTGCTCTATATACATTTTCCATGCGGAGGCACAAGTCTACATTATAACATACATTTATGAATATGTGATATTTAGTCACCATTTTGTACCAGCACTCATACAATAATATCTGATATCGCCTGTAGCCAGCTTCAATATTGGGCTCATAATATTGCCACCCGAACTTAACAGATAATATTTTGAAATATAGTATATGTTTTAAAAAACCCATTAACCTAATAACCACATAATGCTGTGTGGAAAACCCTAGTCAAGAGAGGAGGGAGGAAAAAAGGCTTATCTTGGAATCGAAACAAGCCCATTAGTTTGTCAGCGGAGTGCTCTACCAATTGAGCAAATGGAACCCACATGGGTGGTCACAGACTGCCAACAGAATCTCTCAATCCCCTCCTATCTGCTGTAA
>NC_088361.1:52352703-52367703 GCF_034508935.2 Berghia stephanieae
CGCAGCTCAACTTGAGACGTTGCTGGTCTTTATATCAACTTTTAAAAATTAGTCTAATTTCTTGTTTTCTTTTGCAGGTTTTCCTTTCTTGGAGGTTGCTGTATCTGCAGCCATTGACTGGGAGGGATACGGCACCAAGCACAGGTAAGGGTCTACTGATGAGGCATTATTTTTTATAAGATAAATAAGGTTATGCTCTTGAAACCGTTCCCTTTTGAAAGAAAAACAGCTCCATGTGCCTGAAGTTATTCTAATATTTTTAATTCAGAAAAGTGAGTGGAGCAGGCACTTCTGTTGTTAACAACAAGAAATGAATTGAGTAGGAAAGTGCCAGAAGACAATAGAGAATAAAAAATTTGCGGCGGCTATGGGGGCTCGAACCCGCGACCCTACTGGCACGACAACTCTGCCTTGCCGGGGAGAGCGTGACTCTACCGTATGTGCTATCCACGATCCCAAAAAGATCACTTCTAACCCTTGTCTTATTAGAGCCTTCTCTTCCTGGCTTCTTGGGGTCACGGGTTAAACACACACAAACTCCGCGAAGTTAGTTGGCCAGCATTTAAGCTTCATTCTCAACACAAACATGTAACATAGAAATGATTGAAGCATTGATTATGCTCCGGTATTTGGAGTGAATTTTTAATTCAGAAAAATGAGTATAAATATTCTAATATTTGTAACGTGAAATGTCTCCCCATTAATCCCAGTTGATATAAAGTCACATCAAAGCGTTAAAAAAAATTCAAATGGGATAAAGTAATGTATAAATGTAATTTATGCATTATTATCATTGTCGTGTCTTTTGACAAACCTAAAGACAAAGCTAAGATTCTCAGATCGATTTAAATGACCCTCGTCTTAGCAAAAATTTTCATACCTGGGACTTCGCGAAGTCGCAGGTTTGAAAGCTTTTGTTAGGACGAGGGTCATTTAAATAAAAAGATATTTGAAGGATGAGTTTTCTGGCAAAATTTCTAAATATGTGTTTTTCAAGAGTACGGCAACATAGTAGAAGCCATCCTTCAGAGCTATGAGGCCCATACAACCGGAGCTTACCCCGTTTCTATAGCGTGAAGCAAGCAATAGAGATTGCTCGCTATCAATTGAAGAGGACGCTAGTCTATCGCAAAGTACTTCCCGCCAGCTCTGACAGAACAAGCTACCCAACAACTGCCGGGTGAACAGGGTTGTCAGAAAAAATATCGACTGCAGCCATGATCGATCTTGTTCACTTTTGCTTGTGAAACGAGTGCTCTCCCAAAAGAGCTATTCAAAAGAGCTATTGGGATCCCCAATCAAGTACTATGACTTGGCCTTATAATACCTCAACGACAGTACATGCACATTCTGACATAAAAACAGATCTCAATTTTTTTCTGGCATTATATTTTCCAATGTTGAAACATTTCGGGAATCCTTTTTTACTGACGGGTGAAGTGAAACAAGTCGTGATTATTTTGCTTCTTTCTTTAATAGCAGCATTTGCATATAGACCGTATAATTTAATGATTAAGAAAATCCATTACTTCAATTCAATAAAAGCATTTCGATTGATTTAATTTTTTAAAGGTTAAGGATTAAGTTAAATCTCTGATTCACGTCCAAAACAGGATTGAGACAAATGGTAAACTTTCTATTTTTATCTATTTAAGCTGCTGGCTGTCGATTGAAAGATCCACAATATGGGCATTTGTTGGACCCGCCTTGTCTATATTGTTTGTAAGTACAGCCATTTATAAGTATTATAATGTATCACTCTCATCATCATCATCGTCAGCATCGTCAACATCATGTGATATCTTGTAATAATTGTGTCATGTTGTTGATGGAAGCCAAGTTGAGTCTGGAAAAAAGATCCCTCTATACTCAGCTGTAAATAAGTTTCTCGAAAGAAAGTCAACAAAGACAAAAGCGATCACAAAATCGACAATTTTATAGTGCATTATAGGCGTAATCTCTGCCCTTAAATATTAAATATGGTTGGGCTGCTACTTGCATTTTACACGTTACACGTGAGTGCATTGAGAAACTGTGAGCAAAATGCCAATTAAAAGGCCTCAACTTAGTACCAATTATGCACGCAGCAGGGACTTGAACAAGAGACCAACAAGTCACAAGTTGTATGCCTCTCAATTAAACCACAGAGCAGCTTAGCCTAACGCACACATTTTTTTCTTCTTTTCTTCCAGGTCAATTTGCTAATCCTTACGGTTGTGATGAGAATCATTGTGTTGGCTGCCAAGGTGGAAAAAATAGACGAGATTGACCACATTAGGTAATCACTTATTTACAAAGTGTTTTCCTCATTTAGAACAGTTGACAGACTTATTCTGCAATGCTAATGGCATTAACAATATATGTTTGTCACAGTTCACTTTAACTCAAAGGTTTATTTTTCGGCAATTGCCAATAAAAATCATACATTAACTTAGAATTTCCAACCAATAAAAGATAATTATTACACAATGATAAGTTTAAGCAAACCAAAACGCTCGTTTGACAAATTTAGCAACATACACAACACAATAAACCCATATGCCAGGAAGCAACATGAATAGAAGCAATTGATCGCAATGAAAGTAATGCAACTGTATACTGGCAAAATTAAAATTCATTCGCTTTATGAGTATTAAAACAATGTAAAAATCAAAATTTAAACATATATCCATCTTCATTTCGGGAAGCAATGCAAATACAAATAAGTCATCGATCACTCACATTGAAAGAAAACATTTCCAGCTATTAAACAAATTAACAATCTATCAGATTGTAATAAAAGACACAGACAAGACACAGCCAGTCAAAACTATCACATTATTCCCGTATATAAACAATCATACTATCAAAAACGTGCATACAAGACAAATATTCATGAAAGATGAATGTGGTTTGAAATGTGATACAATACATATACAATAATATAACAAGGGCTGCACTAGGCCAATAGTGTTGCCTTTGGTGCCCCATCACAGTGATAAATAACTGATATGCATGATGCTGTATTATGATGATATGTATTGATGATAAACTAATGTTATGCTAAAGGTGCTGATGGCAATGGCCATGACATTACTGATGACTGCTACGGTCACAATGATGAGGTCAATGATCGTGACGATACTGAGCACGACAATGGCCAGGCGAGTTGTCATACCAGTAAGGTCGCGGGTTCGAGCCCCCATAGCCGAGAGGTTTTTTTTTTCTCTATTATCTTCTACTCATTTCATTTCTTGTTATTATCAACATAATCGCCTGCTCCACCCCATTATTGGAGCTCACTCAATGTCTCAATCGTCTTTATGTTATATGTTTGTGTTGAGAATATAATAATAAGCTTAAATGCTGCCTAACAAACTTCACGGCGTTCGTGTGTTGAACTCATGACCTCAAGAAGTCAGGAGAGCGGTTCAAGATAGACACGATGCTTGATGCCACTTTTATTTTGGGGTAGCTTCGATTGTGGAGCTACCCTCTCCCGGTCAGGCGGAGTTGTCGTACCAGTAAGGTCGCTGGGTCGAGCCCCATCGCCGTAAAGTTTTTTTTCTCTGTTGTCTTATGGCACTTTTCTACTCACGTCATTTTTTGTTATTAACAACATAAGTGTCTGCTCCCCTCACTTTTCTGAATTAATATTCACCCCCAGTATCGGAGCTTACTCAATATCTCAAAAGCAAGTGTTCTACCGACTTCACTTCTTGTGTTGCTAATGGCATTTTACCACAGCAAAGAAAGTATTGGAATAAAATTGGGAATCAATGTTTTTCAACTATATCTAACTAAAGCCGATGATGGAATATTTTCACTGGAAGTTTACGTCTTAGTCTCATGAACATTTTTATGTGGCAGTTTGTGGGTTAAAAAAATATATATATAAATTCGCTTTATTTTTTTAATGTCATTTATTTTTTTACTTCGATTAACTGAAAAGAATAGGTAATTACATTAAAAGAAACATTTTCACAAGAATAACTCTAACAAATCTGGTCCACCTCACATATGGTCACGTCTTGTTTTCTGGAGCAGTAAAATTATTAAATCCAATCCAATGATTCCCAGGGCTGGACTAAAGGCGAGTTTGTTTTTATCACCACTTCTTGGAATCACATGGCTTTTCGGACTTGCGGCCGTCAACAAAGATTTGCTGGTTTTTCAATACATCTTCTCTATATTGAACTCACTACAGGTTTGTCTTTTAAATACCTGCTATCATCATCATCATCATCATCATCATCATCATCATCATCATCATCATCATCATCATCATCATCATCATCATCATCACTACCACCAACACCATCATCATCATCATCATCATCATCATCATCATCATCATCATCATCATCATCATCATCATCATTGCGATATAATGAAAATAAGACTGCAAAGATTCTAGACTTCTACAGTTAATTTGATGGCAACATGATCACAAAATACTTCTAAATGATAATATTATAATAATATTTATATAATCAATTCTATCCTATAAACTTCCAAGCACTTCAATGTTGCAAACTGTAATATACCACATATTCACACACGAAAACCATAATAGACATAATATTTAACATTCATTTCGCGTGAATATGGCCAAGTAGACGAACTCTTTCTTCTGTGCTTAATTTCGGTATGTTTTCTAGAGTAAAGTAGTGGTAATAAAAGTAATTACAAAATTATTTGACAAATATACTTTTTTAGTTTTAAAACAGCAGGTAATTTGTAAACAGTAGAAGACAACATGACGATTTCAATCAGGGCACGTTGACGCGAATTTCGAGAATTTAAGAACGTGCGATTTCACGATTGTTCCCTTAACCTTCTTTATAATTTCTTGTTAGTATCATTTCCGAAGTCGAAATATCAAATTGTCTTACAAAAATATTCACCATCCCCGCTATAATTAACAGATTGCAATATAACTAAGCATGCATGTGGTTTAATAATTGTTTCAGATGATACAAACTATTCTTGATTCTAACATATCTAGTTAAGCAATAGTATTTTAGCGAATATAAATGTAGTTACTTTTGCACATATGTATATATAAGCACAGAGTAAGATAGTTAGAAAGACAATAAGATATTTGTGAATTAATAAGTATTTAATCGTGTTTGTATCACCTAGGTAACATGATAAATCCGACGTGCTAATAGTTGTAGGTCTGATAACCGAACCTTATTATGGGCTTCTTTAACATTGTTGTAATGGACAATATGTTGCTTGGTTTTAGAGTATTTCCCTTATAACAATTTCAGTTATCAGGCCTGCAAATAAATACAAGTCAGTCAAATTCATAGTGTTCTTTTAATAAGAATACAAGGAATAATTTTCAGATCTGGAAAATTTGTGAAGAAAACTAATTGAAGAGCATTATTTTCCCGGTTTGATAGAGACGATTAAAAGATTATTTCAGCTTCATGAACTTTATTATAGATATTAAAATTTAAAAAGCGCAAGTCTATGGGTCTCTATGGTTTCTGTGCTCTTCATGACGCTTTACTTCTTATCAACAATTTGTTCCAGTGTTTTTTCATCTTCCTGTACCATTGTGTTTTCAATACAGATGTGAGTAAACAATTATCATAATCCTCCTCCCCTCCTTCTCCCCCTTCTGTCTACTATTCCTCCTCCTCCTCTTCGTCGTTTTCTTCTTCTTCTTCTTTTCATAATCATTAAGGGTTACATACGTCAAGAGATCATTAAGCACCATGCTTTTTTGCTAATAGAAATAAATAATAGGTAAGAGCAAACAAAAGAAAGATCAGTTTGATGCATTGCTCTTATAAATAAACAATATTGTTTATACACACATAAGGTCACGTTGATAAATTATAGATAATCTTTTTACCACAGACCTGTTGGTCACAAGTATGTCTGCAAAAAAAACAAAAAACCCAAACAAATCTCATTCATCATATAGGCTTCAAGGCATGGAGTTCTCTATCAACTGAATTTTGAATGCATTTATTGTTTCAGCATTTTTTGTTCTAAAATCAAATGCAGTCCATGTTCGGACATGGATAAATGAGTTCTGTCTAATATTCGTTGAATAATCAATGTTATGCAGACCGTGGACAAGTGTATAGGCCTAAGATCGACTCCTTTTTCTTCAGTACTTAATTGATGGTAGTTTTAGTTTTTTTCAATCTATCTTCATATAGCATAACCTGGTAAATATTTCATTTTTATTTGTTTGGCGAAACTATTGAAATTATTGATTATCGTTTGAAAAGAGGACTCCAAATACAATTTTCGTATTTCAAAGTTGGTATTACCACAGATTTATATTTATAATGTAAGGAACAATTCGCTATTCTTCATCATCATCATCATCTTCTTCTTCTTCTTCTTCTTCTTCTTCTTCTTCTTCTTCTTCTTCTTCTTCTTCTTCTTCTTCTTCTTCTTCTTCTTCTTTTTCTTCTTCTTCTTCTTCTTCTTCTTCTTCTTTTCTTCTTCTTCTTTTCTTCTTCTTCTTCTCTTCTTCTTCTTCTTCTTCTTCTTCTTCTTCTTCTTCTTCTTCTTCTTCTTTCTTCTTCTTTTTCTCTCTTCTTCTCTCTCTTCTTGTTCTTCTTCTTCATTTTTTCTGTCGTTGCTGATTAATAACGATGATTAGATGATGATAATGATGTGTGATAAGAATGTGTGTCTGGTTTGCGATGTTGTGGTGTTGATGATGGATGATGATGATGATGATGATGAATGAATGATGATTGTGTGTGTGATGATGATGATGTTGAGTGATGATGAATGATGAGAGTGATGATGTGATGGTGATGATGATGATGATGATGATGAGATATGATGATGAGATGTTGATGGTGTTGATGATGTGATGATGTGATGACTGATAATGATGATGATGATGATGATGATGAGATGATGATGATGATGATATGATGATGATATGATTGTTGAGTGTGTGATGTGATGTGGTTGTATGATGATATGATGAGGATGATGATATGATGATGATTGATGATGATGTATATATTGATGATGTTTATTGATGATGTTGAGTGATTAATATATATATATATATTATTGATTATATTATTATGTTATGTAATTATTATATTATTATTATTATTATTATTATTTATATTATTATTATATTATTATTATTATTATTATATTATTATTATTATTATTATTATATTATTATTATTATTATTAATTATTATTATTATTATTATTATTATTATTATTATTATTATTATATTATTATTTTATTATTATTATTATTATTATTATTATTATTATTATTATTATTATTATTATTATTATTATGGTGGTGATGATGATGATTTTGACTGTGTTAATATGAATAATACACTAATAACAACAGTACAACTATATTTGTATGAAAACAGTCTAAATGAACAGTGCCTAAAGGAATTTTCTATTGTCAGATACACTCTAAATCCCCACAGTGGAGAACATTCGTCATTAAAGCGCTTCAATAGTTTGTTGATAATTTAAGAAGAAAAAGTTTTCAATAGCAAAATTATTTGGTTAAAAGACGCTTTGATCTTCTCGGGATGACGCCTAAGTGACGTCTACTTATTTTCAGGTCTGATACCCAAATTGTTAGGGTCTTATTGGAAATACTCTTAGACCAACGCACAGTATTCTCCATTAAAATAAAATTAAACATTTCGTTCGGTTATCAGGCCTGCAAATACCAACGTCACGACTCTGGCGTGTAAAGCATCTGAAGTAGTCTTTATAGCCATAAGGTCCACGGAGCCGGGGTTTATCCCGGGTTCTATAGCGTGAAACGGGCAATAGCTGTTGCTTGCTACCATTTACCTATGACGATAGCTATCGGAAAGTACTTTCAGCTAGATCTAAAAAAAGAAAACGAGCTACCAAATCATCACTTCCGGATGGATGGGTGGGACAGAAAAAAAAAATCTCGACTTCATCCGGGATCGATCTCAATCCTTTTTGGTGTGAACCAAGTGTTCTATTAACTGAGCTATCGGGAACCCCCCCCCCCCCCCCCCCCCTTTTACAACATCTGAAGACTGAGACAAAACATGGTAACATTGTGCCCTAGTTAATATGTGCGATTGTACATGAATCGTATTTTTACTCAGCCATAGTAGGTTGGAACTATAATGCATCATTTAATCGGCGTATAACAGATGATTTTAAACTAAGACTTCACTCCTAAAAATGCTATAAAATGTACTGACGTTTTCCTAATTACTTGCAGAAATTGCTCAATTACCTCAAGGATTGCTTAAAGTGCATTTCATCATTGTCTTCTCATCCCATATTTTGCCTTTTGCGTGATTTCCAATATCAGGGACTATCCGGTGATTAAGGTCAAAAATTAATAGTTGTGGCGTGGCGACTGGCTTATTTGCCAGTTCTAAAGATGCCCGTTTCTTCTTCGTTAATAAATTGACGTGACCCAGTCTCGCCCTCCATTGAAAAAAAGTAAATGTAGTAACCACGGCTCCACTTACGACGACATTTTCATCGAAAAATATTGAATTCTTAAATTTGAAATTTGAAAACATTGTGAATCAACACCAAGCATCGGAGAGCATATCTGTATGTTGTTATCACTCCCACTATGTCAATAGCCTTACCTCATTATTTTTTCATCATGTTGAAAGGTGAGACAAACACTGAAAAGAATTAAAGACAAAAGAATGTTACAGAGAGAGTTAGGGACGTCTTCCGGATCTTCTCAAAGAGCATCTTGTTCTGTAAGTATTCAGTATTAGGCAATCCGTTCCAATTTTCACGTTGGCCTATAACATAGTGGTTCGTCATTTGCCTTTTACTTAAAAGGGAAATTAGTTGAATCAATATCAAAAATAGTATGGTTCTGTCCTATCAACGAGTATATAATTGGTCCTAATCTAGTAAGCTTCAGAGGTCATAAAGTCAAAGGAATAGATTTTCAAACACCGTAAAAGCAATCTCTATGAATATGACTTAAACTGAAACCATTAACCTTTCTAACTTCATCCTTATTAAAAGCAACGCGCAATATGGGAACTAGGAATACCATCGTCATCATAAGTAATAACTCGAATGCCCAATGCCTATTCTTTTTTTCTTCAAAATTTATGAATTATGATATCAAACATCACATACCATCAAACTGGGTACTGAAAACAAAACTACTGCTTAGGTTGCAGATACGAATAATATTTTTCCTCATGGACAAACACTCAGATAATTTTACAAAATGGAACTTTGTTGTAGAAAATGGTTAAACATTTTGTATATGTTTATTAACCACACTACCGATTGCAAAAAATGAAAATTCACTATATATTTCGACTAATTGGTTGAGTTGTTTGATTTACTTACGAATCAAATAGTGGTATGATCTTGAATCGATTTATGCTGACAAAATACTTAGATCTGTGAGTTAAAAGGGTAGAAATGACAGAATACCTAAATATCATGGTATATTATCTCAAATTATTTCAATACATTTTAATGTCAAATGACGCACATTTTCAATGTCAATGCTTGAACAGATGTGAACTGTTTTTCCGTATTGATTTGTGCGCCCTGGCCTATAGTATGACAAAGACGAAATATAAAGCATGATTATTCATTATCATTATTATAATGTTTAGATAGACCAGCAATGTGAACAGATTTTAAGTTAAATGTTCAAAATCATATGTGAACTTTAATTTGTGTATTAAGATTCCACATTCGTTCTATTAAATAAAGACGTAAAAAGAATCTCAAATTTTATAATTATAAATAAAATTCAAAGCTCAATGGGCTGTTTATTCCTAAAGTAACACTATAAAATAGGAAGGAAGCAAAACTGGTATAACTAATTAGATGGAAATCACTGACCGTAATAGAAAAAAATACATAAATGTTATTCAACAAGGGTCAAAAAGGGGCACTAGAACCCCAAATTGATAATCTGATGCAACTCCCAAGAAAAGAAATTATGGGTAACATTCCGATGGATAAACATTCATACTTTCCAAGTTTGATTCGGATATGAAGAGCATTCATTGTAAAAATAAGTAATTAAATACTACCAATAGTATCATAGAAGTATCAAACCGCTGGAGCTGTACAAGCCATCTACGTAATTTCCGGTTTGCCTTCAACACTGAAGCTCGACAGTGATGATTGAATCGGATTAAATGTGATTGGATGATCCATTTTTAAAAGAGAACGAATTGTGATTATGTCATGACGGCATGACGTAAAGTAATATGAAAAAAAAGAATACGTCGGACAATAATAGTGTTTTGCGACTGAATGACGTCACAACAAAATCAAACAAGAAGAAAAATATCAATATTAATTCTGTATCATTATTTCCAATGTTTGCTGGTTAATTAAAATACAGCCTTTTCATCAGTTGTTATCTTTTCAGTGGTAACAAAATGCCACCACCGTTACTAAAATGTGTAATTAATGTTAAGAAATGTCTGTTCTGAAGCAAGGGCTAGTTATTCTATACACAATCTTACTACAGCTCCTTACTAATTGTTGTGTATTTAAAATTAAGCAGTGTTAAAGTAAGAAAGGAAAATGTCCTTAATGGCGTTCAAGTTACTCCTTTGGTTAATAAACAGATACGGAAAAGACGGGAGAAGTTCATATTATGGTTAGCTCCAGGAATGATGCTGCTGCTGTTGTTGTTGTTGTTGTTGTTGTTGTTGTTGTTGTTAATGGTGATGGTGGTGGTGGTGATGATGATGATGATGATGATGATGATGATGATGATGATGATGATGATGATGATAATGATGATGATTAAAAGGATGATAATAATGATGGTGGTGGTGGTGATGATGATGATGATGATGATGATGATGATGATGATGATGATGATGATGATGATGATGAAAATTACACAGGCCACATTGAACTCCTCTCCTCTCGACCAATGCAACCAATGTACTGTTTCAAAACAGGGGTAATTGTTTCTCAAATGTTTGTACCACCTTTGCCTTGGATTTTTTTGAATTTTCATCAAAGTTGACTTTGGAAGACCAAAAAAGAGGGAATTGAGGTCATCGATTCCGCTAGTTACAGGCTACATGCTTTGGTTCGATTCATGGACATTCCTCCGACCTCTTTTTGCCCATCAAAATGGAGAATTAAACTTAGAAATGCCATAACTTAGTTTATTTAATCCGATCAGCGTCAGATTTTATAAAGTTATACGCAGTCTTCTGAAAAGTTCTTGAGGCATTTTTAGTTCGACATTCAATATCAGGCCTTTTCAAGGGACTCAACTTTGCGAGACCTGCAAACGGGACCCGAACCGTGAACCTGCAGGTCAGAAGAAAAGTGTCACACCACAAGGCCAAAATGCTTTCACGATTCATTGCAAACATCCCTAATTATTTTATAGGAGAACATTGACAATGTGTTATGGTAAAATAGTCAGAAAGGATTTTCTTCTTGAAATCTTAGGAAAGTGGTACCGACTTAACCCCGAAGCAGTCTACGACACCTGTATTCAAAAGGATTCATCAAGTATCACCCGAAGTTGGAGGTGAGTAGCATGTGAAATGTAAGGTCTATCTATAAATCATATGAAAACAGAATCGACAAAATATCTTTTTATGCTACAGTTTTATAAAATAGTATAATGTATTTCATGTAAATATAGCGTCAGAAAAAAATTTCTATTTTATACAGCACAAATTGCCTTCAATCGTATATAATACATTACACAATGCCTTTAAACATAATAAAAAATATCTTTTTACGCTTCAGTTAAATAAAATAGTGTATTTAATTGTATTTGATGATGGAGTAAATATAGCGTTAAAATGAAATTTCTATTTTATACAGCACAAGTGGATAACAATTGTATACTTAAAATATTATATCAGATAATGCCTATATACAGATACTCTTTAAAACCTGGATTGAGTGCGATAATGTGTGTCAAGTGCCAAAAATATAACGCATAATATCGTGGTTGGACTTGCTGAGAAAAAAAACCAAAGAGTTAGCCATGATTTTGTTATTATTGATATTATTATTATTATCATCATCATCATCATCATCATCATCATCATCATCATCATCATCATCATCATCATCATCATCATCGTCATCATCATCATCATCGTCATCATTAATATTACTATTATTGTAACTGATGACGAATGATGAAGGTTATGTTGATTATGATGACATATGTAAGCACCAATAAAAAAAACCCGATTCTGTCAATGATAATGTTATTTCTAGTAACGATGACATCCTTACTTTCATACGCAATACTATTTCAGAATATCATTCAAGTTAACAAACACTAAATTGTCTTCAAATAGCATTATCGACTAAAGCCTCTCAGGATTAGATTAAAATCTACCGTAAAAATATTCAGTCGATTAGAGCATGTCAGGAATAATTTTGCTTGGTCTTTGAATTCGTTGCATCTTACTTTTCACTCTCTTCTCCCCCAGATGAAATCCTGACCTGTCATCAGAGTAATTCCTCCCACAACTCAAATAAATCCAGAAGGCTGATATTGATGAATATCTAAATCGTCATCAGGATAAAATATGAAAGAGACATTACCACCGCACAAACAAGTCATATTATTAACCCTCTGGTTACCAGTTACAGGAAAATCATAATAGTTTTAACGATACAAGATACTTTTTTTCATACTTAGTTTTTTATTGGTGCAAAACAGAACTTAAAGATGATAAACGGATGCATTTTTTTTTTGCGTGAACATATGAAAAATACGCCATAATATGTTTAGTGACGTAATGTAAATGTTGCAACTCGAAGCTCGAAGAAATAAATAACAATGTAAAATTGAATGTAAGCTTCATTTTGATAAGGGAAAACAGATAATGTGGACGTTTCGGGTTTCCCCTTTATCAAACAAAACATGATGAATGAAATAATACAGACGATTGAGATTATAATATGTGATAATGATAATGGCGTTTTTCAACAACCATTATCTTAGTCGTCTGTAGTGTTTCATTCATCCTGTTTTGTTGATAAAGGGGAAACTGGAATTGGTCCACATTTTCTATTTCAATTTTTTAAATTGAAGCTTTCATTCAATTTTACTTGTTATTTATATTTAGTGGCGCAAATATTGTGACATGCAAACGATGTTTATTTCATACAAAACAAAATTAGAAAAAACATCTTTGTGATATCTATAAGAACTTAGTGTTAATTTATAAAGCTCGTTTTGCTGCACAACGTTATATATGGTATGTGCTGTTTGAGTGTAAAAATCAGTTTTTGTGTTGAGTCGATAATAATAATAATAATAATAATAGTAATTATAATAATAATAATAATAATAATAGTAATAATCATAATCATAATAATCATAATAATAGTAGTAATAATAATAATAATAATAATAATAATAATAATAATAATAATAATAATAATAATAATAATAATAATAATAATAATAATAATAATAATAATAAATAATAATATAATAATAAAAATAATAATAATAAAATTGGGTCGATCCTGAAACTAATCGGTAATGTGAGAGTTAAACTGGAATTGTAAAATTCGCCATTATAGACTTAAAGTTATATCAGTGTTTAGAATTATACAAGATGTTCAACGGATGCTTTTTTGTTTGCGTGCATAACGGGAAAACACGTCAAATATTTAGTGACGGAAATATTATGACATACAAACCATGCTACTTAAGGCTCAAAGTATTTAATAACATGAACATATAGAAAAGAAGGTTCAATTATATTGGATACAAATAAGGAGAATATTGTGGGTTTTCCCCTTGTTCATTGTTACCAAACCAATCGATGACTAAGACATTTAAGACGACGAAGGATGACAGGATAGCATTATCATCATCGTATGTTTTGTTGACCAAAGGAAACCCCGAAACGTCTGCATCATTTCTATTTGGATATCAAGTTGAACCATTTCTTTATTTGTCATTGTTCCTCATGAAATTGTAATGTAACAATGTGATAAATTGTTTATTTTGTTTCTAATATGTCACATTCTTGCATCCACGATACATTAATATCCAATGAGCAGGCGTTTCACAAACATCCCTCGCCTAAATCTTTTACAGCAATATAGACGTCTAATTCGTAACCATCTTTTCACTTTTATGTTTTCGCATGAAATATCATTTTTTAAACCTTAAAAATCAACTTTTGATCGCTTGTTATTGTGATCTTCATTAAATACTTGTGGTCGTAATCAGATGCAAAATATTGAAGTCATTTACAGTCTGTTACAGTCATCAGTAAAATGAATGTTTAAATAATGGCAATTTAATTTGGTTTAAATTGGAAACATATTGTTTTAGTTTTTATCTCTTCTTGTCTAAAATCTAAAAATGACATGCGACAAAGCATCGCTCATTGATGATAGTGGTATATAAATATCAATTTTCTATTATAAGGTGTGGAAATATGTTTCAAAACCGGCGTTATTTAATTTTACATGAATAATTATATATAGAGGCTTCAATGGGTCGATGATATGTTTTGGGAAATACATCTTTTCAGAGAATTTCTCTCACAAGGTAACATAGTATCTACATGACTTGCGTCCACCATGATAGGAAGTCTAATTAGCAAGGACCATCGGAAAGCCGGGATTTTCGGAGATTTGAGCGACAGTGAGCTCTAACCAAGAAGGTTTTCAATCATTACATGCGGGGTACAATTTCACTTTAACCTTTCATGATATTTTAACCTTTTCATCAATACGGCAGTGACAACACAACTCAAAATCATCTTCTGAGTCGCATCGCTAAAATTGTTGTCTTGAGGAAAGCGTATTTATAACAAAATTTAATCATGGGAGATATGACTTTTAACGAATTTTTATTTCGACGTTACTGGTTCAAATTAAAAAAATACACGAGGGTGTGACGGGTGGCAAATCTATATTCGATAACGTTATAATCATCTTGAATACGGTGACGAGGACTCTTATACTATATATATATATATATATATATATATATATATATATATATATATATATAATACTAAAACA
>NC_088361.1:52372703-52375203 GCF_034508935.2 Berghia stephanieae
TTATCAATTCTTATGCGTAAATTATTGCTACACGGGGGTCATTTTCCATTTCGCAAAGTGATTCGGACCTTTTCTATCTTATGACAGGTCAATGGATCAGTACTACTTCTCGGTCAAAGTACCAAAGTGGTCAAAATAACAACGAAGCAACTAGATGGGTTTAAATTGTTGATATCGTTTATTAACTCACTCAATCCTACAGATTTTTGCTAGTTTTCAAAATGGGGAAAATATATTAAAAATAAGCATTTACACAGATATTTTTATTCAGCTACCCTTAACAGACAAACTACGCCTATAATTTGTCTCAGAAAAATGTAATAAATAGGCATGGGGTAAACGTAACCTGGGTAAACTACGGATATAGTCGGTGTTAGGGTTGAGTGAGTTAATGATGCATGTCCACGTGCATTGGAAAAAGTGCGATGCTGCAATCAATTATAGCTTTCAGAGGAGAACGCATTAAAGGTCTATGGCCAAATAAATTGGATATAGTAAATTACAGTAGGTGTGGCCTGTCCTCCATGAATATTTCAACATGTCTGACCAGTGGTTATCTCTCTATATAATTTATGCTATCATTGTCGTCCTATAGCACCAATCAAGGAAAAGGAATCACGAAATCGTAAGCTTAAAAACCAATCCGATCCAGCTTGGAAATTGATATTTTCTCCATCTTCTCTCAATTATTTATATTTCTGTATTGGATAGAAGGGGGTGTTTGGTGCATCGGAAGGCTTTTTTAATATTAGAAACAGTATGCACATGGATTATTATTCTATTAGGAAATGAAGATATCTCATGTTGAAGAATAAAAACCAATAACTTGCACTACGCTTTCAGCAATATTCCATGTCGTTGATAAATGTCGATATAGACGTTTGTTGATATCATAGATGATGGATCTCACATAAACCTTGACGATCATAACTCTCCAAACCTTCCTTTAATCTGAGTGTCTCGGAAAGTCCATGTTTATCTTACCTATTTCTCTAGTTGGTGTCCCGAGTCCTGTGATATTATAGTAAAATTAAGGGAGTAAAATGACTCTTACAAAAGAGACAACACATAATAAACGACGTCTCGGCCTTTGGCTTTCTTAAGGTAAACAAGAAAAGGTAATAAGTTATATTATTACGTTGGCATTGTGGTTAAAACATTAAAGGTAAAAATGTGTGTATGTGTTTGTGTTTGTGTGTGTGTTTGCAGCAAGGGAAGGAGAGAGAGTGAGAGAGAGAGAGAGAGAAAGAGAGAGAGACAGACAGAGAGAGAGAGACACAGAGAGAGAGAGAGAGAGAGAGAGAGAGAGAGAGAGAGAGAGAGAGAGCGACACGAAGACTTTTACTCCCTTTTTTTACTATACATTTTATTGACTCCTTTAGGCAGATTCCTGTCCATTGTCTATCTTCAAATCTTTCCTCAGCCATTTCCCTCAACAAGACCTCTTACTCAATACTGCATTACCCTTTCTGTTTATGTGAAGGAGAAAATTTAACTCTTGGTTTTAAAGAGATGGCGTCTTATGTCTGCATATGTTCTTGTTTATACTCTTTCTGTCAAGTATATTCACACGATTCTTATAGAATATCATACCTGATCAGCCTCATTTCTTTCTATTTATTTGTTAATATTCCAACTCTCACATACATGTAGGAGGACCATAATATATTATATGTTTTCAGGACACATATTTTGGTGTTTATTTCTATTTTTGTTTGTTATAGATTTCAATTTATTGAAAGCATCTTTCGAAAGTGCAATTCTTATTTTTTTCTTAATTGTTGACATATTGGCGAAAGGAACCCAACGGCAAATACTCTCTATTGAAGACGATGAGGACATTGCTGACGTTTATTCATTGCATATAAATAAGTCTTGGATGACAATTTGCTTGGTTCAATACGTATATCATCATTATTGCTAGAAACTCGAATTAATTTATGCGTCACCTGACGTGGAATAGAAATATCCCCATTTACTTCAAATAGTTGTATTTCAAAAGAAAACAGAACAAACAGAAACATCGAGTTTGTTTCGATACCGATACATGGCATAATCAACATATCCGTACATCCTAAACACTCTTCAGTAGTTTCATTCTGATTTGGTGTCAGCAGGAAGTTTTACTCACAAGAGTACTTTAATGAAATGTGTTTTTGCTTGAGAGCTGTAATTGGTGACTCATCGCTTCTATTAAAGTGAGATAAATGATGAAAAAAATATTATATTGTATCTGGAATGAAATTAAATGGATATCAATGGTTTCTTAAATGGCTAAAACTGAATTGATTTTTCCATTCTAATTTCAAATTATTATTTAGTCGTTAGTTTATCTCCGACATAGCACACTGTGAGTGTTTCCCTGAAAGCTAATCATTCTCTTTGCGTCAGGGCTTAGAATGCTATGTTGGTCGACCTTTCTGTTTGACTTTCCTCTTTAATTCTATCACTTAGACCGTCTATGTGGCACTGTGTTCTTATTCTATAATAACTTGAACTT
>NC_088361.1:52380203-52382703 GCF_034508935.2 Berghia stephanieae
ATTTCTACTACTACTACTACTACTACTACTACTACTACTACTACTACTACTACTACTACTACTACTACTACTAATATTAATAATGATTACTAATATTACTACTCTCACATGTAATTACCACACCTCTTCCCTTAATAAAAAAGAAAACAAACTAAACTTATTTTTTAAAACCAACTGCTCTGAATTACGATTATATAAATATTAATGGCTACTACCTAGAAAAAAACTATGTTATTTATATATAAAAACTGTAAAACAGATCATATCTTTGGATCTAAGGGGCAGTTCTAAAGAATACAAAAATTCGTATCACGACTTGTTTAACGATGAAGTATTAGATTCCCATGCGGTGATTTATTCTATTTCCCGAACGATGTGCAAACATATATTGCCGGATTTATCATTGACATGACGCAATACATCCAAAACGTAATAGGCCGGTGCAGCGTGACTCTATCTGTAGACAGAAAAGAAAAAGAGAAAAAGAAAAGAAATCAATAATATAATCCTTCATGATCAGTTGTCAATGAATAAAGGTTGTACTATTTAAAAAATCATATACATAACTATAGTATTTGTAACAAATATTTGCCTATGATTACACCCGACGTGTAACTTATTAGCAGGTATGATAACCCAAATTGTTATGGGTTCATTGTTATAATGGAAACACTCTCAAACCAACGCAATATTATATTGTGACTACCAACAATATTAAGTCAAGCTATAAATAATAATAATAATTGCGCTCGGTTACCAGACTTGCTAATATATATGTGCACCTAGATTATACCCTTCCTGGTGGTACAGAATGTGCATTGATGCACATGTTCTGTCATTATTATTGATTGAGCAGTCAAGTCCCTTGTAACTAGGCGATTAAAACAGAAGAGAGAATGAAACCTTGATCCAAACTTTGATTCAAACCTTCTTCCCAATACGAGTCGGTCATGGCTGCCAGATGGCCAGAGTTATATATGGTCAAAAACGACCAAATAAAATCTCACATGGCCCAACACTAGTAACACTCTTACCCCTTTGAAATATTTATTGGTATTGATAAACAAAAAATCGAATACACTTGGAAAATGGTTAAAGAGACAAAAAAAAGGAAAAAGAGAATAAAATTAATAATTAATGATAGAAACACGATTATTTGTGTGCCCAATTTTTTTACCACGCACGTAGCCATCTGACAGCCCACAAGTCATTCCCCTCTCATTATAGAATAACAAAGAGCCCATATTGTGCCACACCGCCACAAAGACTCCTTCTGTTATAGAAAGAACGAAATTGGCGCCACTTAGCTGTTTGTTATTCTTCTTAGACAGCCATTTTAATGATTAGTTCTCACTAAATTATTTCAATCAGACTATAAAAGTTCAAGCTTACACACAGTTTTGTGTGTCAGTATGGTATATCCGCTGGTGGATGTTATGAGTTTTTAAATAAACGCCTATCATCAATAGACATAGGCCGATTTCAATTTTCTACCAGTGGATAGTCTGTACTAAAAAATGAACAATACGGGTATGAAATCTTTATTCTAATAAACGTAGACTAAGATAAAAAAAAGTCTTTGCGCCGCTCTGGCGTTTACAAAACTATGAAAGATAGAAAATTGACAAAGATTTACAAAAATATCAATATAAAGTTTAGTTTATGTCCTTTCCGTTTATCATTTTAAATGTCAATCCAGTCACCGTTTCCACCTACAAGAGCCGCCAAAAACGCATCACTTGATGTATCGTATCGAAGAGGAATTCACGTGATATTTTTGGACACAATAGAGTCACTTCCGTGTACACCTTGCAATCGCTGCCATATATTATCACAATGAGGTATCTCTTAAGTCTTGCGAAAAGGGGGAAAAACACTTGGAGCTAAATCGGAATTTATAATAATAATAATAATAATAATAATAATAATAATAATAATAATAATAACAATAATAATAATAATAATAATAATAATAATAATAATAATAATAATAATAAATAATAATAATAATAATAATAATAATAATAATAATAATAATAATAATAATAATAATAATAATAATAATGGAGTTGCTTTCCGATTCACGAAAACTGCATATTTCAAGGAGATCGTACGTTTGTGTGTGTGTGGGTATTCTCGGTATCCAACGGGCACATCCCTTTCTATGACCCAGGATTTTTAGAACAATAGATCCAACTATTCCCTATTAAATTCCAAGCCTATACAAAGCGGATTTGTACTATCCGTGATTGCCTATGATAAGTTTGCTAATTTTTTGTTGTTGTTGATTTGCTGAAGTCCATGCAGTTTGTGGACGACCATTGCCAGCCTCATCGTTAACATCGGTGGATACAACATCAGCTCCTGTAAAATACTTAACCCAATTTTTGAATTGTTCGAATGCCAACACAAGGGCCAACATACACACGTTTCACCCGTTCATGAATGTTTAAGGGCGCACAACTTAAATGTCTGCAGTAAGAAAATTAATTACAGCGAC
>NC_088361.1:52390203-52417703 GCF_034508935.2 Berghia stephanieae
GCAGTGATGACAATAAGAAGGCATGGTCATTTAATTTTATGTACTAATCCAGATAAACGTATAGATATGTGATGTGTCTAGAAGTCGTCCACAGTATCAGTGAATATAGTTGATTATTTATAAACAACAGTTGTCTAGGTCGACTGTTTTCACAGGTTCTCACTGCTTTCTCCGTAAAGTTCGCTTTAGAAACAATAATTACGCTTAACGTTTTTGGTATAGAAAGAGACGAGAGAGAGAGAAAGAGAGAGAGACTTGAGCCACAAGCCTGCTTTTGATCTTGTCAAATTAAGATAAATGAAAATAAAAAGGAGTGTTTTGTAGAGGTTACCGTCCAATGTTTGAATAGATTGTATCACTAAGTTGTTAGATTCCAACTTGTTTTTTGTTTGCAAAATGTATCGGAACCAAAGCTTCTTCTATTCGTTAGGATTATCCACCTGAAACAAAACCAAAAAAAGAATCTTTGTAAGGATTTGAATTATATCTATCAGTAGACGAATCTTTTATAAAATAAAAGAAATATTTGACAAGACACTTGAATAATTATTATTATGATGTTGATGATGATGATGATGATGATGATGATGATGATGATGATGATGATGATGATGATGATGATGATAATGATGATGATGATAATAATAATAATAGTAATAATAACAATAATAAAAATAAAAATAATAATAATAATAATAATAATAATAATAATAATAATAATAATAATAATAATGATGATAATAATAATAATAATAATAATAATAATAATAATAATAATAATAACAATAATAATAATAATAATAATAATAATAATAATAGAATAAAATTCCCTTTATTTATTCTCATGGGAAAATTTTTCTTTAGGGTCTATTCCAAGGGAAGACTGAAATAACCCAGGCGTAAGCCGCAGTGCAAAGAAATAGAAAATCATTTCATAAAATACAATTATAGAAAAGCGGACATATACATTGATTCATTTTTGAATTTTGATGTACATATTGATAACTGTATAAGGCGTGCAAGCAGAATGATGGGAATAACATATAGAACCTTTATAAGACTTGATAAAACCATATTTTTGTATTTGTATAAGTCGCTCGTTCGACCAATTCTAGAATACGGAAATTGCATCTGGAGCCCATTATATAAAAGACAATCTATTAGCATTGAAAGTGTTCCGAGGAGAGCTATCAAAAAGATTTATGCCATACAGTATTTATCTTATAAGGAAAGGTTAGAATTTCTTGACTTACCAACTTTGAAATACAGAAAAATTCGTGGGGATTTAATCCAGGTTTAATCATTAGTACATGGTCTGGATGGGATAGATTTTTCAGATTTTCTTTTTCTAATATTACTTTTACTAGAGGGGACACATTTAAGACTAGATGCAAAACAAACATAAGACAAAATTGGTTCGGTATTCGTATTGTCCAGAAATGGAGCAATTTGAAATTTGAAACAAAGAATGCAAAATCTCTGGATTAATTCAAGGTGTTAGTAGACAGGGAATTATATATGATGAAAGATTTATATAATATGTCCATTTATGCTTGTTTGCACTGCTGTTGACATGGCTTTCAATCTTGTATGTAAATACCATGCATTGTTACCTTATTGCGGTTATCTTCTCTATGTATGGATGAATGAGTGTATTTGTGTGTGTTTGTGTGTGTCTGTATGTGCGTGCGTGTGTGTGTGCGTGCTTTGCATGTCAAGGTAAAAGATATATGTTTGTACATCACACATGCATGGGTGCATTTAAGTTGTTATACTTTTTTACCACATGTATCATTATTGTCATCTTTCAATCAGTTGAATATTCAAGGGATTTTATCCTATTTCGCCCTATACCATATGTTATGTTATGTTATACACGTACATAACCCACACTCATTTACTCTACATACACATGTACTTACAACCACACGCATGCGCAATTTACTCTAGAATATAACTCACCAATCAAGTAGAACCAACCATAAAATATTACTTCACAGCAGAGAGGAAAACATGAATAGATATATCTAATGACAAAACAAATAAATTATCATCAAGATGATGACATCAAGATTTGAATTGCACAATATTTTATCGGTCATTTATCAAATAAATACATGAACGACTGAATATATAATGAGAGAGATAGGGATAGATATAGATAGATATACAGATAGATAGATAGATTGATAGATAGATAGATAGATAGATAGATAGATAGATAGATAGATAGAAAGGGAAAGAAAGGAAGGAAGAAAGTTGTATTTCTCTGATCACCAATATTTTTGATTTGTCGTTATTATAGCTGATTCCTATGATTATGGTTAAGGCACTGTTGGACTGACGGGTATGTATGTGTGTATGTGTGGGTATGTGTGAGTGCCTATGACAAATTACTTGTGTTTTGTTGTATTTTTGTCATTATGGTAAAAAAACTTCAAAGAGGCACCACATCAATTAAAATGACTTTCAACTAGCCAAAATCTAACAAACCTGAAACCTCTTAATTTGATAAACGTTTGAGGTTGAGTTTTAATACTTGAACTTTTAAACTTGAGATTTTATATAGAGCAATATCCACTAAACGTACCCAAAGTGCTGTAAAGGGCCCCCTAGCCAACAGCAATACTTATCATGTAGGACCAGACATGACACCTACTAAGCGATGTTACAGTTATTTTAGGACAGAGACAACGTTGTTAACTGTCAGGACTTATAACGCACTTGAGTACGGTGAGAGAATGTGGGTAAAGAGCCTTTTCCAAGGACTAAACAACTATGCGCCGCTCAAGATTCGAACCTAGGATCTTCTGATCAGAAGGCGAGTGTTATACCACTAGACCACCAAGCAGCAAGTTTTCTGACCAAAATGAAAAACAATGTGTTTAGTCAGAGGATAAAAGATCTGATAAATATCTGCATACATGCACATGCAGATATGTAATTTATTATTAGCTCTTTTTCCAATTGTAAAGCGTCTCTCTGGCATGATAACATGCTGATTTCGTCTTAGATGGTTTCCTTCTTGCATTTTTCATTTTACTTTGTCTGGCACTGAATAGTATAGACCTTTTCAGATCAGTAAAGTCCACGTTGAGTTGTCGTTCTTTGGGGTTTTTTTTTTTCTCTATGTATGGATTCATTTCTGAATAATTTGCCACATCGAAATAAATAAAAGTTCAACAATAATTTCATCAATAACAACCAGACCAAACATAAAAACAACAGCATCAGCAAAGAAAACAACAAAAACAACAAGATCAACAAAAACAGACTGTGCCATACAAAGAAAAACCCGCGTAAAACATTGATATAGAAGGAACAAAAATGACGACACTAAGCTCTTTGTTATTGTTTTCATAGATAGAACAAAATTGACACCATTCAGCCCTTCAGACTACAAACGTTCAAGGTTACACATGGTTTGGTGTGTTGGTACGGCTGGCAATATGATACATTTTTTTGGCTAAACGCTCTGCAGTAGTTGTCTAATTAGTTCTCACTAAATTCGACCATTTAGACAATAAACGTTAAAAGTTACACATATTTTTGTGTGTTGGTACCATTCATATGGCAATATAGCATCAATAATAAATACCATGCTCTGGGCACTCCTCAACTTTTATTTACATCTTGATATAGATAGAATGAAATTGACGTCACTAAGGTCTTTGTTATTGCTTTTTGCCATCCGCGTTTATGAGTAATTCTCACTGTATTAACCAGACTCGAAATGTTCAAGGTTACACACAGTTTTGTGTGTTGGTCCGTTATACTTCAGGATGGCAATGTGGTGAGCTCCTTAGCCATGCGCATATTATCTATATTATTTACTGCAACTAAACAACGAAACCAGCTGGAATTATCGGTAATCTTGAAGCAAGTTTGTATTTATTCCAGGTCTCCATAAGATTTAACGTGACAAGATGTGTATTATCGAATTGCCGATGAGTGGGAACTGGTTGCTCCTTCACCAAGCCATGCAGAGAGAAAAAAATGAACGCTGGAGGAAAATGAAAATTATTCGTTGCGACGTGATAAAATCATTTCATTATCACGCCCACCTCAAGTCCTTTCCATCGTGTTCTTACATTCCAACGCCAAGGTCCAAGGTATAGATGGAACTAAGTTGACGTCACACAGGTCTTTTTAATTGTGTTTATCCAGTCATTTGTATGAATATTTCCCACTTATTTCTATCAATCAGATTATATACTTTCAAAGTTATACCTAGTCTTGTATGATATTACGTTATATCTGGGTATCGGATGTTTTGAGTATTTTACCAAACGCAATGCATCAATAATCTACTTTATGTAACAAAATGTTCATTCTGTACTAAAGAATAGACATGTTTTATTGTGCTAAAAGTTTAATAGCATCCAACAGTGCATATCATAAAGTGTCGTTTACACTCAAGTCCGCTGTGAGATAAACTTAAAGTGCTTTACCGAAGGACACTACTCTGAGGCCAGTTGTTGTGTTTATGTTCAGCCAATTTCAGCCGATCACCGCATAGATAGACAAATAGACAGGTAGATAGATAGATGGATAGAAAGATAGATAACAAGATAGAAAGATAGATAGATTATAGATAGATAGACAGATAGATAGATAGATAAACAGATAGAAAGATAGTTATATAGCTAGATAGATAGATAGATAGATAGATAGATAGATAGATAGATAGATAGATAGATAGATAGATGGATGGATAGATAGATAAATAGATAGATAGATCGATAGATAGATAGATAGATAGATGGATAGAGTTAGATTAAAATGACAACGACAGAGAGACCATGATTAATATTTGAAGCGTGAAATTAATTGGATTGAGAAGTGATATTTAACGCCAAGCGAATCAGTCTAGAATCAAAATTAATGACAACGATGTGTCGGCATAAAATCATGACGTTAAATATCAAATGTCTATGAATAACATAATCTTGATGAAATTGACTTCTTTTCTAGCGTTATTACAATAATATAAACCAACAACAAATGTCATTTTAGTCTTCTATACTACTGGCAAGGCGACAAGACGGTAAAACCCTATAATCATTATTTAAAGTTTATTTGAATCCTATATTTGCTGATTTGAAGATCTCAATACATATATACAACCCCCAAGCCCCCCCCCCCCCCCCCCACCACACACACACACAGACACTATCACACACACAAACACACACCACAAATCGCTATCAACTTTTGTTTTAAAAATTTTTTTAAAGTTTAATAAATAGTATGAAATGTCCTTCCGTGCCATTCATAAGGTCACAGGACTCGGATTGTATCGCATCAAACAGACAAAAGCAATTGCTTGCTACCTTTGAATAGAATGCGATTCAATTGCAAGGTATTTCCCTAATATTCTGAAGTGGTCAGCGTCGTATTTCCAAATTATTTTGAGAAAAAAAATGAAAGCAAAATTGTGAATGGTATTCGATGCTTAATTTTTTCTATTCCATGTATAAGATACATTTCTCATGATGTTCTCTCCACCTATATAAAATTCACTTGTTACTATCAAAGGCATAAAAGTATTGTTTCCTTTATTATATTGGTTAGAGATTAGTTGAATGCAAAATGATGGAATACCACAAGCTGTTCTATCTAAATCGCGACTCGTTTGTATTCCTTATGTATGTTTTTGCCATGGTGTCGTTGGAGTAAGGAGAAAGCCACACAACTCTCTGCCATTGTGGTAGCACACTCGCCTTCAGACTTGTAGTTTCCTGGTTTAGCCCTTCAGAAAAGTCTCTATACTCACATTATCTTACCGTATCCAGGTGTAAAATGAGTACTCGGCCTGAAACACCGTTGCTTGTGTTTTAAATATATATCAGAATAGCGAAGTAATTGACATTTTATCTCGTTCTACGTGTTAAATTTACAGTTGTCTCGGGGCTCCTTGTAAAGTGCTTAAAGCACATATTTTTGGATATTGCACTTTCTCAAAAGCAAATAATGCGCCACCCCACTGCTTTCCTGTGCACTCTTCTATGGACTTGGCCATCCAAGCCTATGGTTCCCCACTCAAAGACCATTTGTACTTGTTCATAATATCGACATTGAGACAAAGGAATATTCTCACACCTACAAGGAAAGAAAAATATCCTGGTTTGTTGAATCTTCAAAATTAAAGTTACAGACTTTAAAAAGGAAGAAGAAAAAGAAGAAGAAGAAGAAGAAGAAGAAGAAGAAGAAGAAGAAGAAGAAGAAGAAGAAGAAGAAGAAGAAGAAGAAGAAGAAGAAGAAGAAGAAGCAAGTCCCGTCCTTGATGTCCTACACCCATGACCCAGCGGCCGGCCTCTGACTCTTTATGATCACATCCCGTTAAAACTCTTTTTTCATATTGAAAATTAGCATCCTATTTGACCAAAATATGCCAACCGTGATACTGTATATGCAATTAAAACGACTAAGTAGAGAGTTGGAATTTACTTTGACTTAATAGCTCGATTTAACTATAAGACGAATAATTATGTTACTAATGTACAACATTCAGTCATACATCATGGCTTATGAATTAGATTCAACAAGTTCATCATTCAACACTCGGAAAATTTAAATCTTAAAACATAGATAATTTATAGCGATACGTTATCTCTGTAAAATATAGCCAATTTCAACTCTGAAGACTGTAATATTATAATACTACCCAAAAGCCATTTATTATTCTGATAAATAGGCGTTTCATGTGGCGATGGCATATCATCTGACCACCCATTATTTATCACAAATCCCAAAATCGTGTATCTAGTTTCCCATATTCTACGTCTGAATTCTCAAAAATTGACAATACAATCAATTTTGTTAGTTGGCCATGACGAAAATAATGACGCCTTGTTATGATATACATGTATATATATATATATATATATATATATATATATATATATATATATATATATATATATATATATATATATATATATACTGGTAAATGCCAGTGCTACTCTATGGAATATCTTAAAGGTTATGAAAGAAATATTGTAGACATAAAGATTATACCTCCATATTTTGGTGGGTTCTTTTGACCTCCAATGGTGGGCAGAGAGGCCTCTATTTCTGTGTCTACTAACCCTTATTTATATTCTTTTATAATTTGCTTTCTGGCCTTGTCTCGGAATAAGATTACTTGGTTTTGTCTATAAACATGTGTCTTGTAGTTAATTTCGAAAAAAAAGATCGAGTTTAGCTACAATATATTAGATAAGGTTTAGTTAAAAGTCCATTAGTATTTCAAGACATTTATTTTAGTTTGTAAAAGATTACACATTTTCTTCGCAGAAGGAATATTCTTCTAGATCAGAACATTTGAAAGGCAACTTTCCCAACCGAATTACCCACGTAAAATGGTAGTTTAAAATGTCGGAAGATTATGTCGTTTTCGTGAACGAAATCTACAAAAAAGCAATGCCAGTAGAATTATTTTCGTTTTCAGATTGTCGTTCGAACTATAAAAAGGTCATAATATTATACAATGAAAATATTTCCTATGAAGTACATCTGGCATGTAGTAAGGGATCTATGCTTCATTCTTTTCAGAATGAATTTGATGTATGCATGTGTAATAGATGATATATTAAAGTACAAAATAGATATGTATTCAGGAAACAAAAATGAAAAATGGCACCGACAACATTCTAAACGGATTTCGACTCTTGTGCTTTCCAAACAGTTCTCCTTATAATGGAAGAGGTTTTATTATTATCAAAACTTTGAGAAAGTTCTATTCAAGGCATGCAAAGTGTCTAATAGAATATGTCGTGTTGCTCAGTTGCTCATTTCAATCTGAAGACTATTAAAGACAAACCAACAGTTTACATCATCAATATCTATGGCCTCACAAGCGAAAGTGCGAGAAAAGAGCCAGACGAGCTCAACAACTTCTACACAGAGCTAAATTTCACATCAAAATAATTAGGCAATAAAAGTATAATCATAATAGCCGGGCACTTGAATGCTAAAATAGGACAACGAAAAGAAAGCGACTCATCCATAGAAGCCTACTGAAAAGGGGTACGAAATAAGAACGGAGAGAGAATAGTAGAATTTTGTGAGGACAAAAACCCTGTTCGTCACAACCAGTGCATTTTGCCATTCGTCACGTCACCGGACAACATGGACAGGCCAGTTACGAAATCAAGCCAGAGGTACAGTAAAACCAATATTCAACCAAATTGACAATAATAATATACGTTGTCAACAGCGACAGAGAAATGTCATTGCAAATGCAAGATCATATGGTGACCCGCTCCTATCAAATAACCATAAACTCGTCAAAACATGTTTCAAATTTAACCTACAGAGACTATGGCACAGAACACAATCAAACAACAAGAAGAAAAAATAAGCATTGGCAGAATAGTGAAAGATCCTAAATGTCGCATATAATACCAACATGCGTTTGACCCACCCATAGAGTAACAAAACAACACACGCCACGTACAAACACCAGACGTGTTGTGGACAAATACTCGGTCAGCAATAATTAAAGCCGCCGAACTCACCGCCGGCGACTTCACAAATAGAAAAGTATGCGTTTTCACGACAAAGCTTTAAAAACATAGTCAATAAAACAAAAACAACTCAGCATAACAATCCAAAATACAGTAAATGAAGATGAGAAACTATGTCTCAAAAAACAATGAAACAAGACGCTGCATCAATAAGAAAAAGGCTATCGAATTAATGACATTGGAGCTAAAAGAAAAGCTGCCAAAGCGTCATAGTCTCAAGATTAGTAGGCGATCGGCAATAAGTCAAGTAAGTCAATAGAGTATTAATCAAATACGCATATTTTTTTTCGTAAACTGCAAAGGGAGAAGGGAGACACTGTAAAAATATATTAACAAGAAATGAAGTGGGTAGAAAAGTGCCAGAGGACAGTACAGAATAAAAACTTAGCAGCGATGAGGTTTCGAACCCATGACCCTACTGTTACTGTTACAGCTCCGCTCTACAATCGACGCCAGCCACCATTTCATTTCTAATTATTATCAACATAAATGCCTGCTCCACTCTAGTTTAGAAAAAAAATGTATTTACTTCGATATACAATATTCATGCAATTAATTTGAATATTCAATTCATAGCTAAGCTATTCTTGGTGTCCCCACACCAAAATATATGTCTGTGATTTACTGCTTCTAAATTGTATTATCAGTAAACTAATCTTTAAATATTTAATACCTATTATCAAAATTATAGACATTAGATGGTAACTATAGATTTATTCATAGAAAATGAGTAGGCTATAATTTCCGACATTGCAAAACAACTAAATATTGTATTTTTAATTATTTTAGCATAATTTCAATACGACAAATGCATCACATTGACATGATACAGTATTGAGGGGCGGGTTTCAATAATCTTTCTATGTTGAATCCTTTGCAAATTAATCTTGCATTTATAGCGGTAAATAACAATTCAATAATACTTTGCTACTATATATTTAACCAAAGTCCTGACATTTCACTTCATAACCCCATTTACTTGATAGTCGAGTAATAACAATATAATTGCTATAAATATCCTGTTTTCAACACCTATCAATTACTTTGCCATTTCCTCAATAGAAATATTAATTTTAATACAGTTTGGAGTTTCAACACATATAGCAGTTGCGGTAGAACACTCACTTCACACACAAAGGGATCGAAATCGATCCCTCGGGTGCTTGTGTGGCTGGGCCGGTTAGATTTGGGGGAAAGTATATTGCGATTGACTAGCGTTCTATCCAAGGGTAGCAAGCAATTAATTGTTATTGTCCGTTTCACAATATAGAAACGGGGATAAACACACGCCTTGACTGACCCAACCATAGACATACTGGTCCGACGCAGAGTTTCATACAAACAAGACCAGAAATCCGCACCTAAACGACAGTATTGGAAGAAAAGCTCTTATTTAGAGTCCAACAATCCATTTTAGTCGAGAATAGTCAACCATAATCCTGCCAACTTTTATTTGCGCTTACCGCAATTTCAGCCCATTATCCGCCACCTCATGATAAAAAACCTCTTATTAGCAATAATCATTTTATTAAGTGTTCGATACATCATTCCGGGTATAAGACTACTTTCCGAAGACAATGGATCATACGACGTGTACTACTACAACGAATGGAAAAAGCCTGATCGTGGTGCGCATCAATCTGTAGTTTTATTTCTGTGACCACAATATAGCAATGACTATGAAAAATGTTTTTTTCTCTTTTTGAGGAAAATTTTTGTCTAAAATCAAAGCCCTATCTCCACTGGGTAAAAATGTTTTTGAATTTTGAAAATCCATTCATAAATAAACAACTTTTGCAGTTTCAAAGTTGTCATTTATTTGAATGACCCGCAAAGAGGAAAAAAAACGCGAAAATATGGGACGCTTTTTCGGCATTTTTTTCGACCTTTGGTTGTATCTTGCGTAATAAGTGGATTAAAAGATTGAAACTTGAAGAGCAAATTAGGATGGTGTTTTGTAAAATACGGGAAAAGTACTCGTCATATCCATATGGAATTTTACAACCAAAAAGAAGAAATGTTCATGTATTACCTTGTCAGCGACAAAACCTCCACGCCCGGTAGTTTTAGAAATATTTCACTCTAAAGAGTAAAAATCTATTTTTAACGGTCTTCTGGTAATCGCACGAGTTTTGTCGATTGACATAATCTAAAATTACCTTTTTTCTTACTGTGTGCCAAGTTTCAGTCATATTCATCGATAAACAGCGTCGTAATTAATTTTTTAAAATAGCATGCACGGGACGGCTTCGTCCCATATTTTGACGCGAATTCGGGCACTTCGTGAGCGAAAAAGAGGCCCAAAGATTTGTGCGGGATGGTCATTGCTACACAATATAGTATACCGTGATGGGTGTCAGTGTGAATGCAAACCAACGCAAAGCAGTTGAATGTAAAGATAGAGATTCTTTTTTGTTTGTTTCCTTTAAAAACTATCATCCTCTCTGAATCTATATATATATATATATATATATATATATATATATATATATATATATATATATATATATACATATATATATATATATATATATATATATATATATATATATATATATATATATATATATATATATATATATATATACAGCGGCGTGGTGTATTGACGGCATATGGTGGTGCCATGATTAGAAGAAGAAAAAAATTCTAAAACAGTGAACACGATTAAGAGGAGAGAGCACATGTTAAAAACTCTCTTTTTTTTGGAAGGGTGGGGGGAGGGTCGATGGTTTCTACGAGTGGACAAATCTCAAAAAAAAACAAATAATTCATGAAAACAACAAACCACAACACTGAGATACAAGTCCCGTATGAAAAGGTCCTTGTAATTATTCTTTGTCCACCTTTTAAAGGATTGGATTTGGTAGATAATGCAATCAATATGTGATAAATGTAAATCAAAAGAGAAAAAAAAAAACCTATGACAGAAACTACTTACTTTTAGTACTTGTAAAAAAAATCTGCACGGCGATGTTTCATCTCTGCAAATCTTTTTATAATGTGTTTATTGAAATCTGGAATGGCATCTATTTAAGCTTTGTGAATTGACAGAATCATTAACGAATTTAACCGCTCCTGTTTCATTGAATTTCGCAAGAAATTTTTCACTCTTTTAAGGGTGCTAAAACAACGTTCAGGAGGTTAAGAAATACGATGGAAGTGGTTAAGGTCACTATAGCCTATAGATGTCCATGATTTGTCAGTGTTTGTTGTATCTTTTTCTAAACTAACTGTGAGCCATTCATGCCTGTCATACCATGTCACTGAAAAAGAGCGTTTTCGAGATTTCCACACCTGTGTTAATTCAAAATCAGTTGGTTGGTGAGGAACTAGTCTTTTTATTTCTAATTTGTCATCTAGTGTCAATCTCCCAAACGGTCGGTGAAGTAAAGAGTCAACTTGATTCATTGCAATTCACTGTTTAACAAAAAAAAAACTTCAAAGTATATCTCAAATAATGGAAATCAGTGGAATACGATTAATGATTGCACAAATAAAAGGTAGATTCAGATCTTAAAGCATCACAAAGAAAAAATCACTCCACTTAAGTACTTAAAAAATCGAAAAACACACCAAAAGTATAACTGTTGACAATCTTCGCTTTCTTTCTCTGACTGACACAAATACACACGCACAAACACACAAACACACACACACACACACAAATAAACACTCATACACACGTAACGATCAACTCGGCACTGCAAGCAAGAAAAATGTTGGTAAATTCGTCGACAATGCTTCGTTGCAAAGAATTACTTTATTCAATAATCGTGAAAAAGAGGTGGGGGGGGGGGGGGGGGGGGGAGTTGATATGTCATATTTTAAAGTTTTATGTTGTTTTTCTTTGCTGCTTACAAATAAACTTGACAATGATCAGTGTTTTTGACAGTTAATGTAATATTTTGGATGGCCGAAGTTACCCTAATTTGGCGCATCCCCCCAGTCCAACGGTGGAGCTCTCAGATCCTGGCACAAGTCGAGGGGTTTTCCGCTATTTGAAGATAGTATAATTCGACCTAGTTTCTCGCTCAATCAGCTGTAGCGATACTAATGAATAGAGCATTAATTGGAGCTTGGATTCCTTTGCACCACGGTGTTGATTCAGTCACTAATTCGCGCAGTGATGTCACCAACACACGAGTCAGCTCAGTGCGGGATTCGGAATCTTGAATAGAGTGGAGACTAAAAAGGCAGTATGTTGTTGGCGAGTTGGCGAAAGACAGTGGAGTTAAAATCTCTGTTTTATTTTTAATTAAATTATGCTGTTAATGATTTTTTACAAGATTGGTGTGGAGCCTGGCACCATTCGATCTAATGGACCCACGCCACTGTATATATATATATATATATATATATATATATATATATATATATATATATATATATAGGTATATATATGTATATATATATATTTATATATATATATATATATATATATATAGAGAGAGAGAGAGAGAGAGAGAGAGAGGGAGAGAGAGGACTGAGAGAGAGAGGGAGAGATAGAGATAGAGAGAAAGAGAGAGAGAGAGAGAGAGAGAGAGAGAGAGAGAGAGAGAGAGAGAGAGAGAGAGAGAGAGAGAGAATAATATTCAAACCATTACTCTTCACTCCTTTAATGCGAAACTTCACAATAATAATTTTAAAAATCACAACGGCAACGACATTAAACTCCCTAAAGATTTCATTTAGTAGGCATGAAGCATCGTTATAGGAGTGAAAATTTTTTATTTGAACATCAATTTTATTTATATTATATTTACCCATCATTTAATAATAAGGTAGAGCACTTATTTCATAGTATTTGTTTTATATCTCTCATCCCCCCTCCCCTCCTCTCTCTCGCTCCCCCCCCCCTCTCTCTCTCTCTCTGTGTGTGTGTTTGTGTGTGTGTGTGTGTGTGTCTGTGTATGTGTATGAAATATCCATGAATAGAATTGTGCAGGGGAATGACTTTCTGCGAGTGCGTGTGTAAATTTATTATGTAAGCCTTATACTGTTGATCTATGTAAAGCGGTTTTAGCCCGAGGCCAAAAGCGCCATTGAATTCCAAGATTATTATTATTATTATTATTATTATTATTATTATTATTATTATTATTATTATTATTATTATTATTATTATTATTATTATTATCATCATTATTATTATTATTATAATAATACATGGCATTTATAACGAGCATTTTTATCACTGGTGATGCTCAATGCGAATTATTATTTTTATTATCATTATTATTATTATTATTATTATTATTATTATTATTATTATTATTATTATTATTATTATTATTATTATTATTCTTTTAATTATTATGATTATCATTATTTTTGTTTTTGAAGAAAAAAATATCATAATTATTGTCTTTAATTGTATTGTATAATCATCACCATTGTTATTATTATCAATATATATCTATCCATCTAGTCACCCATTTATCCATATACCAATATATTTTATCAACATATCTATCCATCGATCCATCAAGGCATTCATCTATCTGTCTATTATCTTTCAAATTTCTATCAATTCATCGATCCATCCATCTTGAGAATTTATATAGCGCAATATCCATCTAGATATAATTGAAGGCTGATTTTCCAAAACTCGTTAAATCGATCTTATATGTTTTGAGATTTTCCATCCATGAGATAAATTGAAACGTAAACTTTATTCTAAACATAATTTGAAACAAGAATTTCCTAGATTTGTGTGACTTTGAAGTTTAAATATGATAAATTAATAGGCCGAATGAGAAACTTTAGGGGAAATATTCCTCTCAATATCTCAAAATGGATAAAACGGAGTTAGGGAGTTTTGGAAAATCACTCTTCAATTTATCTTAAAGAATTCTTTTAGCCGAATGCATTGATAAATGTAAGAGAGAAAAAACTCTGCCCCTTATTATATTAGTATTTGTAAACTTTTGATTATCTAACGAGTCAAAAAAAAAAAAAAGAAAAAAAGAAATGAAATACACTATCTGGCTCTGAAGCCACCTGTCAGCCAAATGCTCTAACGTCATTCATATAGGGGGTTCTGATAGGTGGTGGTGAAGTTGAGTTTTGTTCCAACCTCCCTGTCTACCAGCAGTGATTGGTTGCTAGGTCATCTAGATCTGGAGGAAAGTACTTTGTAATAGGCTAACGTCCTATCCAAGTGGTAGCAAGCGATTGCTATTGTCCGTTTCATGCTAAAGAAACTGTGATAAACTCCTACCTCATGAACCTAACGGCTCTGCAGGACTACAACTACTATTTACCGATCAGGGTCAGTATCAGATATCAATGTTTATTACATTTCCACATATCAGGAAGTTTCAAAGATTCAATATCAAGTCCGGTTATATAAAACTTACTTTATTTAAAACTTAAAATCTAACCACCTTCACCTTCAAGACAGTCTTGGTTAAGTCTATACGGTAAGAGGGTTTTTTTTAAAGCTTCGATAAGTGTCCCGACCTGGTGCAAAGGCGAGGTCTAACCAGTTCCCTTTCCTTTTACTATATGAGGAGTTCCCAGTCTATAATTAAAACTGTGCTCGTAATATGCAAATTTGGTAAGAAGTTAAAATCTTGGATGATCGAAATAACGTCCTGATTAATCAGCGTTCTGGGGATCCCGATAGCTCAGGGGGTCCCCCCGATAGTTCAGTTGGTAGAGTACTCGCTTCACACGTAAAGGAACCAAGATCGATCTTGGGTTAGTCTAGATTTTTTCTGACCACTCACCAGTGATTGGGTAGCTGGACCTGTTAGATCTGGCGGAGAGTACTTTGCGATAGACTAGCGTCCTATCCAACGGATAGCAAACAATTGCTATTGTCCGTTTCACGCTATAGAAACCGGGATAAACTCCGGCTCCATGGGTCTAATGGCTCTGAGGGACTACTTTTAATCAGCGTTGTAGTTTTTTTTCCAAAGATTACTTAAATAGTAGGTCAATTAAACGTTGTAGTTTGTTTATTTCGTATTTTCAGTTTCATCCTTTTACATACTTATTATGATAACAGTGGGCATGAGTTTTACCTAGTCTTGTGCTTTCTCGTGTACCTCAAGGCACTGTCTATGCTATAGGTCAATCCCGATCAGGAAAAAAAAAGTGTTCAAGAAGAAGAGGCTGTTATAAAAATGTAGGTCATTATAAGATATTATCGGATATTCCAATAGCTCAGAAGTTAGTAGAGCACTCGCCTCAAAACGAAAAATAATCAAGATCGATCCCGGATACAGTCGAGATCTTTTCCTGTCTGATTCCACCCCCCCCCACCTGTCCGCCCAGCAGTGATTGGGTAGCTGGGTCTATTAGATCTGGCGGAAAGTACTTTCCAATAGATTGGCGTCCTGTCCAAAGGGTAGCAAGCAATTGCTATTGTCCGTTTCACGAAATAGAAACAGGGATAAACTCCGGTTCCATGGACCAAATGGCTCTGAAGAACTACTTATATGATATTATAAAAACTGAGTCATTTGAAAAAGAACGTGTCTATGCGGATGATTCTCGTCACGTTGACTATTTGACATGCTCTTAGAGGATTGTGAGGAGTTTGCAAAATTTTCAAAGTGCTGCTGGCTATATTATGGTCTTGAGGTTTGATACTGGCCTTCGGATCGGAGGGTTCTGGGTTCGAGTCCCGGTCTGAGCTATGCATAGTTGAGTCCTTGGAGAAGGCTCTTTACTCACATTCTCTCGCCGTAATCCGGTGCAAAAAGATGAGGTTTGTTGTTTGTGTTTTGTCGCCGCTATAAGTTGCTTGATTTAATTTCCACGTCATTGAGCGTAAAACAAAACTGAAACCAACAAGAAGGTGCCCTATCGAATATAACATAATAAACATCGCAGATTCGGGCTGAATTCAGGCTATATGTGTCACGGGCCATCAATTTATTTACTCATGGGACCAAATGTTTTGGCGCTGCTGCGAATAACTTAAGCCTTTTCCGCCATATCATTAATATGTTATTTGCTGTTTACCCTAACTGAATGGTGGGGTTGAATGCAATTATAAAATGACGATATTCTGACTGGTATGAAAGATAATTATAATGGAACTCATTGTGATTATGATGATAACAATGATAATGACAGTAATCAATAATGATAATTATGATGACGATGACGAAGTAGAAGAATATGATGATGATGATGATGATGATGATGATGATGATGATGATGATGATGATGATGATGATGATGATGACGACAACGACGACGATGATGATGATGGTGATGATGATGATAATGATGATGATGATGATGATGATGATGATGATGATGATGATGATGATGATGATGATGATGATGATGATGACGACGACGACGATGATGATGATAATGATGATGATGATGATGATGATGATGATGATGATGATGATGATGATGATGATGATGATGATGATGATGAGAAAGAAGATTATAATATATACTCAACGTAAGTATAATAATAAAATAATACAATAATTGTGGCCGACATGTACAAATAAGTGCACGTCGTACATGGATACAATGGATGCCTTCATACCAAATAAGTGCACATGGACAACTTCATATCAAAAAGAACACAAGCTTAACAATTTCCAATGCAAAAATAAAAAGGGTAGAAATCATGTAATTCTCAATTTCAAACAATTCCTAATTACCTTTAACTAAAGCAAGAAACGAACAGCACAAAGCAAATTAATAACGTTTACCTCTTATCCCACGCTGTACTAGAAAGAATCCAGACGAAATGTGTGCCTACACCAAGTAATAAGACGATGCCAACATTTATAATTCGATTTCAGTTCTCCAAATACTCCGTTTCAATTATATGGTTTCAGTCCTTTCCCCTCAACTATTCATAAAATATTCACGTTGCAATTACAGTCATGTTGACCAAGTCATTTTTCTTCTATGATACGTATATGAATTTTGTTTAAGAATATCGTCAGCAAACAGATGACAACCCTATATCTTTTGAGACTTTCTTATTATTATTCTTGGTCTTCTTGTAATAGCCTTTTAAATAGAGGTTCCAGACTACAGTTCACATTAGTAATACTATACTTAAAACATGACTATAACTTTCTATACTTGATATTGTTCGTTTGTGTTTTATATGTCAAGTTTGTGACGTATCAAATACAATATTGGGTTCATGCGTGATGTTTACCCTCATTAACTCCGAATATTCGGATTGAGTTTTGCGTTGAATAGGTACGAAGGTAATCGTTAGCTCTGTCATTAGAATCTAACTCCTTAGCCAAATTATTAATGACATATTTTTCTGGTGATTCTAAGGGTACGCCTGTATCTCATAATAAATATCACATCATAATTGTGATGAATTCATTGTATAATTATATCACGTTAAACAATGTTTCACTAATATAACCCTGTTTTTTATATTATGTTAAAGGCATTAAAACATATTGTTATATTTAGTTGTTCATGTGATGCCAACGTAAAACGGCATTGCATTGGAGTTTGCTGCGCAAGATCCGTTTACCTTTATATCCATCTCTTAATTACTTATAGAAGGAGCAAAGATGACTTCACTCGGCTCTTTGTTATTAGTTTTAGGCATTCTATTAGCGGTAAGTTCTCAGTAAACTCCATCGATCAGACTATAAACGTTGAAGTTTACCCACAATGTTTTGTATTTGTTTGTTTAATCTGACTGGCGGATGTTGTGAGTATTTTGCTTAAACGCATATCATCAATTATTCTTTTCACACGACGTTCTCACACCAAAGAATAGGCTTTTAACGAAATCGGACCGAACGAGACGTCGAACGCCGATCCCGAACGGATATAGCCTTCTCACGTGACCATGAACGAGATCTGGATAGTGAAGACTCTCAAGCGGTATGCAGCATCGGATCTAAGGTCACGTGATAGAGGATAGCTTGGGTTGCTGTTGGCTTGTGTTAGGGGAGGGGCAAGGTCAGTGTCATTCAATAGTATATAATTGTGCATGTGGCGCTCTATACAGAGAGAAAATTATAAATTGATTACGGGGAAGGTGGGGGGAGGGGGGAGGGGGGGGGGGTTGACCCACAAACGATCGAGGTGTTGGGCTTCGGGTAGACCATGATACGAAATCAAAGAGAAAAGGCCGCTGGTACTTGGATGGTGGAAATGGTTGGGGGTGGGGGGGGGTAGTGACAATCAGCATGGGATGTATATATTAACATTAATAATATCGGCAATAGATGACCAGGGATGTGCATTGTTTGTGTATTGTTTGTATATGTTTGTGTGTGTGTTTGTGTGTGTGTGTGTGCGCGCGCGCGTGTGTGTGAAAGGGATTACACAAAAATACCTTTCTCGGGAGCTTCCAAATGATTACGTATACGATAAATTTGAAAACCACATTGTTTGAACCAGCTTGCAAAAAGGAGAACATTTATATTTGTTTCACAAAAATAGGTTTAGAAATTTAAAATTTTTCTAGTAGATTGATTTTGAAAAAAATATTGCTCATTTTTTAAAAATTTAATGATATTTTTTTTTATTTCCGGTCGATTTTCTTGATTTATATCTCATTTTTAAATTCTCAATGCGACGAGCACACTGATGTATCTCGTGTGATTCAAAAGCGTTGTTTGTTTTTTTAATATATACTGAGAGTCCTGCCTCACTAATTAATTCCTGAGCGTTGAGATGGTGACGCAGCTTTTACATACAAGAGCTTGCAGTCGAGTCGGCAGGGCTTTTGGGTTACACAATCACTCTTTACCCATCGGTCAGCGGTACTCTTTGATGTATACAACACTCACCGCATTTACGCAAAGCCGCCTGCCCATAAATCAAGAGATGGTCTCCTAACTGTTCACAAGCGAACTGTCAAACGAGCAATCGATGATTGGATAAGAATCTCAAGATCTCATATAATAAGGTAAGTTTTGGAGAGGTGATATCCCCCCACCCGTCATCGGACAGAACTTTCATTGCGTTATATCATATAAGCCTCACCTCCTCTTTCTATTCCGGAGTGACGAGATTAGACGAGAAGACGCGAGAAAAAATTGAACACGTGATCGGTAAGTCGTTCGTTCGGCCTGCATCGGCGTATAACTATAACTCTGTAATATATGATATTTTTACTTTTTTGCCTATAAAATTCCTAAAAGCTTTTAAATCTATCAATGTCTCATTGTATTAAAAATATACTAAAATTAGCTGATTCGGTTACAGGATAGTTTATTATATTTCCAATATTATACCACTTTTCTCATTCTACATGCCCTTTCGCTCTGTCTCGAAAAGGGTTGAAAAATACACAGAGCCACAGAACTATTTAATTAAAAAAAACTGTTCCACGTACTAAGTTCAACGAGAGTTTCCGTCCCCTAAATGCCTGTTCCGCATAAATGTACGCTTTTCTATTAAATTCTATATTCTGCGTGCACAGTCTACACGAAAGTACTTGGCGATAGACTAACGTCCAATGAAAAGGGTATCAAGCAATCGCTATTGCCCATTTCACGCTATAGATAACGGGATAGACTCCGACTCTATGGACTGAATGGCTCTGAAGGACTACTACATTTTGATGACAGAATGGAATCGGCACATCTATACAATTGTATTAGAATGCTATGACTATCATCACCATTATCATCATTATCATCATCACGATAATCATCAATCGTTACGATGCAGTATTGTGGCAAGCTTCGTTACGGCACGTTATTGGCCGCATGGTGACAATTGGAGCATGTCCTATATGCACGGTCATGTCCTTGTGTAAGGCACTACACATAAATTGCCTGATCGTTCATCTATAATAGAGTGCTCGGCTAAAAGCACCCAGGACTGATTTACCTGTTGTTGTCCAAAAATGACTTGGTACTGATGGCTTGTTTTGTATGAAATAGGTCTTGCGTGTCTTTCTAGTGAACCATTATGCAGTTAATGTAGAGTTTTGACATTGTAGCATTACTTGAGTATTCCATATGACATTCTCATAATTGAATATTGATGGATTTTAAACAGAAAAAAAGAAAGTAGAGAGAGAGAGAGAGAGAGAGAGAGAGAGAGAGAGAACGAGAGAGAGAGAAAGAGAGAGAGAGAGAAGAGAGAGAGAGAGAGAGAGCGAGAGAGATAGAGAGAAAGAGAGAGAGAGAGACAGACAGAGAGAGAGTGAGAGAGAGAGAGAGAGAGAGAGAGAGAGAGAGAGAGAAAGAATATTACATATTTCTATAAATAAAAAAAGGAAACGTTTGCAGGTTTTCATATACAATTACAATGGCAAGAAGAACTTATCGCATGGGCTGTTAGGACAAGTTTTTAGTATGTCAACTAGATAACACAATGCCAACGTCTCATTCCTGCTTCAACCACCTTGGAATACAATTCTTACTAAATATGTGACCCTACGCCTCGAAGCGGTATTAAGTCGGGATTTGGAAAACGAAGAAAACCGGTTTTAAAGTGGAAATGGTCAAAATGATCAAATTTCATTTTTTGGTTGTTTCATAAACTACAATCATTTTACTACATAAAAACATAATAATTCAACATAAGTATTGACGATAAGTTATATATATATTTAAAGTTTAAAAAAGCAACTATCAGTGAAACCTTCAAAACAAGAGTTGACTTTCTCTCAGAGAGTCACCATTTCCAAGGCTGCACTTGCCAATAATAGCTAATAACAAATACTTTGACCTCAAACTTTAGCCTCGCTTGATGCACTTTTAGCAATCTCTCCCTCTCTCTCTCTCTCTCTCTCTCTCTCTCTCTCTCTCTCTCTCTCTCTCTCTCTCTCTCCTAAACACACACACACACACACACACACACACTACAACCACTACCACCGTATCTTCATCACGACCACTACTATTACAATCACCACCACCACCACATGATCACTGCCACTACTACTTCAACCACCACCACCACATCATTATCACTACTACTTAAACCACCACCACCACATCATCATCACTACCACTACTACTACAACCACCACCACCACATCGTCATTACTACTACAACCACTACCACTACATCATCACTACTACTACAACCACCCACACCACATCATCACTACTACTACAGCCACTGCCACTACTACCACCACAGTCACCACCACCACCACCACCACCACATCATCATCACTACCACTACTACTACTACAACAGCCATTATGACATCATCATCATCACTACTACTACTACTACTACTACTACTACTACTACTACTACTACTACTACTACTACTACTACTACTACTACTACAACCACCAACACAACATCATCCTCACTACCATCATTATGTTTTGGAGCTTTCCTTCACTTGAAATAAGGAAACTTTGGGGTTGCATTTGACAATGTGTTCATATATCATAATATAATTCTAATCAATTATCTGTTTAGATCTATACAATATGTTAACACAATACCAAATATCATCCCAATTCCCTTTTTGTGTGTGCGGAAATTCCTCTTTCGGCATTGAAATTCCTCCGAGTGGTGTCTGAAATTCCTGTGAGTCAAATTGAAAATCGGCGTCTCTGCAAATTTTACTATTTTCGTCAAATTTTCAATGCCCGTATCTGAGGATTTATCTTTGCCCATTGATTTGATTATGTGTGAAACCGATGCCTCACTTCAAAGTCGATTTTCTCAAAACTTGGTTTTTACACTCTCCCTACTTCAAACGGTCATAGTTGGGCAATGAATAATCAGAATTTTATAAATGTGGTATCAAAATTGTAAGCATGATATAAGCTATTATTGGGTACCAAAAATCCAAAATTGAAAAATCCGACTTAATACCGGCGGAGGGTCACATATTGTTTTATGTTTTCAACGTTCCTTTTGCTGACGAAGAGTTATACCCAAAACGTCCATTGTGTCTGCACTGTTCCCACTCGAAGCCATTTGTTAGTTACTGTAAATGGTCAACAACGAATTTAAATATTTGAACGCACATTGTATTCTCTTGGTTATTTTCCAGTGGATAAGTAATGCTATATAGGAAAAAATAAAAGTGTTAAAAACGCACTGTTATGATAAATTGCGACAGTGGTTCTACAGCAGGTGTCAATTATATGGGTCTTGGTAACCTGAATGCAAATTGTCATGCTTTCAACCCGAATTTGAACGGTTTTAGCCTAATTCCCCCTACCATAATAGATATGAAGAAAATATATGTATTTACGCAGTTATTTCCCTTGTTTAATATAGCTGTAATAGTGAAGATCTAAGGCCTTAAACCGAAACGTTATGATTGATTGCCAGAGTGGTTCTATAGCAGATGTTTTTTAAAGGTCTTGGTAACCTGTATGCAAATTGTCATGCGTTCAAATTTGCCCGGATTTAGCTTAATTCCCCCTACCAAAATGTCATAAACGACAGAAGACTTAATTTGTGATTACATTAGACTCTGATTCCACATAATATAACATATTGGTTTCTTTTAAAAGTAACGTTGTTTTTGAGTAAAAAAAAATAAGGTAAAAAAAAAAACGAATCCGCTAAAAGAATCTATGAGAAATAAGACCTTTAGAACTCAATATGAGATATAAAATACTAAGATTTGTTTACTGCACAGTAAAGATCGCGTTTGCCTGTACTGTATGTCAGTTCTTTCTGAATACTATTCGACCACTGGGCACTTAGGCGGAAACTTCTGTACAAGTTATGCTTGGCATTGGAGTGGAAATCAAGTTCAAAGATCACTCCGTTAGCAAAAACAACCATCTTTTGTTTTTATCAATTTTATTCTATAAATGCATGCGAGGAGAACGAGTATAGACGAATGGGATTTGAGATTATTGCAAAAAATTGAATTACATTATAAAGTGGACTCAGCAAATACAACGGTGATGAAATTAATCATGTTGTGTTATTTCTTTGGGACGCTTAATTTATTTACCTGTATAAATTGGATTGATTTGTAAATCACATGTATTTGATCGTATAAAATTTTAAACGCTTAGATATAATATATCCCTGATGAAATGGTGTAAACGAAATAAACGTCTATATCAGGTGACAATTTTCGAAACCACCCCCCCCCAAAAAAAAACCCAATATATATATATATATATATATATATATATATATATATATATATATATATATATATATATATATATATATATATAATAGTTGGTTTAAAACTACACATGAATCAGCAGACTATTTGGAATGTTCTGGATTCCAAAATTATGTTCTTGATAATTTGAGAATAAACCATTAAATTGCCAACACAGCTATTACGATAAATATATTCAAAATTAGCACTCGGCGTTTGGGCAATTAAAAATATTGTGCAACTGATGCTATCATTATCCTACCTTGAAATTGACGGGGGAAAAACAAGGACGGAACACTAGAATAATTTATAAATTACTATGCTATACGAAAATATCATTTTATCCCACATGTTGTACAATTAAAACATTATAGAAATCTAATAGTGAGAATAAGTCATTTGTATCAAAGAGTAACGTGATCATTCCATGCGTTTAGTGGTTGTGACATTATATCCGTGGTATCATTACACAAGACGTACGTGCTGTTTCTTTCTATTTATAGACATGCAATTTTCGCTAGCCGCCCCATATTCAGAAATTGTAATCAATGATTAAACGCATTTTTTTCAATTCGTCAAAGAGACTATCTAGATATATTTTCAATTGAGGATCAAAATAAAGCTGAACGAAAATGTTATCAACCTAATTGTCAGATACAAATGCTTTTCATATGTGGGTTGCAGAATGGGTTTAATTTCAAGTTGCGTAATCAGTTCCGTAATCATGTGTCATCATATACTTATGGCTATGGGAGGGGGAATGTTTTGAAGGTACTTTTACCATTATATTTTGAAACACTTAATTTCATTTTATAATTACTATTAAAACAAATACACGTCTTACATTAGTATACCTTTACTTTTTTTTGTTAAATAAGCTAGTGGAGAATCCACAATATTTACCGAGAAATAAAAGTTATTACGAATAAGTATAGATCGGTATAGTTACTATACCACTATACTTTGACAATTATCATAGATCAAGACAAATCTTTTGAGCCATAACCGATCAAAATCTGTCATACTTTTTTTCTAGTTCAAGGCTTAGAAAAAAAATTACAAAAGAAGAGAGAGAGATCTCTTTATGTGTCTAGTGACATCAGTGACTGTTGTTTTTTTTCCGAACTCATAAAATATGCTGAGAAATAAAGGCGATGACGAATATGCATTTAATCATCATACTACAGTATTATGAAAATAAACATAGACCGAGGCGAATCTTTTGAGCTACACACTTTGATCGGTCCGGTAGGGCGGTCAAATTTTTAAGCTTTTTTTTTTTTGGCGATTCCCGAGTCCAAAGGTCAAATTAAGGACCAGGCACTAAACTAGTGCCGCGCTGAGGACCGGACCGAGGACCGGTCCCACGGTCTTTTAGCTGTGAACCGTGGTCTGGTCCCAAAGAGGAAGACCGCCGGCGGTCCTCACTTCTTATCACCTTTCAACGGTCTGGCGCCATACTACTTCCCCAGCGATTCGTTGCCTCGGTCCTTTGCCTATCTTCCACCAATCACCACCCATCCCACTTAATTAATCGCACCCACCCCCCTTTGCCATACACTAAACGACACAGACGACCATAGAGGCAGACGACCACCTCCCTCCACTCCGCAAACCGCCCTTTCGTGTGTGAGATGGGGGGAACAGGAGGCGCACGCCTTGGACGATTCCATTATACGGGGTAAATTTCAAAATTTACTACACCATAATGATCGCAATGACAATGATCTATGATGAAGGCATGACCCCTCTTCTCTAATGGGTTATTGTTTGAAATGTATGTGACTACTAAAGATGTGTGTGTGTGTGTGTGTGTGTGTGTGTGTGTGTGTGTCTCAAACCTAGCAAGTTGCAAGTCTGATTTTTTGTTTTCTTTTGTCCATCTCTTGTCGCCACTCCTTTCTATCGCATTGTTGTCATTTAAAATAATACAATAATATTAAAATTTCGTTTGGTGTTTTAACTAATCAAATAATATGAGTTTCATTAGTTTCTTCCTTCCAAAAAAACCAGTTATAACGTCTGTATTTTTAAAAGGTCCAATAGAATATTTGGGGACCCCGATAGCTCAGTTGATAGAGCACTCACTCTATACGCAAAGGGCCAGAGATCGATCCCGGGTGCAGTCGAGTTTTTTTCTGAATCCTTGTCTACTCAGCAGTGAATGGGTAGCTGGGTTTGTTAGATCTGGCGAAAAGTCACCATCGACCCCACTTATTACTTATTACTTATTACCGCATCCACCCCCTCTTATAACTTCACGTCTCTCTCTTACTCTTCAATGCTCGCTGCCCTCTCATGTGTGTGTGTGTGGGGGGGGGGGGGGGTAGGAGTTGCGTGTGTGTATAAACGCCACGAACAACTCGATCAACGCCTTGGGTGATTCCATTATCTCCGTTAATGGGGATAAAGTTCAAATTTTATTCACGCTAAATTATCGAAGTAACAATGAAGTACTGTGATCAAATAAAGAAGGCATCACCCCTCTTCTCTAATTAGGTTACAATTTGAAATGAGTGTGACTACTCCGTGTGTTTTACTCCTGTAGACCACGGTTTTCATCGTGTAGCGGTCTTTAACGGTTCAAGAATGAACGATCCCATGGTCCCAAAGGTCAAAACGGTCTCTCAAGAATGTTCAATGTCGAAAAGGACCGCCGGTCCTAGGACCGGTCCTTGCGGTTTTCATTTCCCAGGGACCGTAGGACCGTGGTCCTTAAGCTTGCCAAGGACCGCCTCGCACTACACTAAACCCAGCGGATTTTCTTTATAATTTGAGTCAACGGGTGATAGAATAACCCAAACTTTATATATTTGTTTTATAAAAAAAATAAAAGTTTATGTAATCAATTCATTTCGATGCTTTATTTTGTACAATCATCTTGTAAGATATCCCCTCAATATCATCCGTTGGTTAATTGATTACTCTTGCTGCTGATTGACAAGCATATGTGGTCTTGTGGTATGACACTCGCCTTCGGACAGGGAGGTCCAGGGTTCGAGTACCACTCTGAGTGGCGCATAATTGATTCCTTGAAAAATGCTCTTTACTCACAGTCTCTCACCGTGATCAAGCTTAAAATAAGTTCCTGGCCGTTAACAGCGTTGACTTTGTTAGAAAAAAATAATGTCTGGTCCTTCATGGTAAGTATTGCTCTCGGCCATTGATTCCTTGTAAAGGGCTTTGAACACATTTAGTGGACATTGCGCCATACAAGTGCTCAGGTAATTTTATTATTTTTTAAGTCGATCGACGAAATGTTTCCATTACTGTGACCAAATGTTCTTAAATCTGTCTTTTTAAACAACATTTTATTTCACACAAAATTAGCCATGCGGTATCCATATCCATCAAGAATGGTTTCAGTTGAATTTATCGAGTACGTCTTGAATAATTTAGACATTCATGACCATGAGTTTTCTCGTTACACAAAACAATTTTAATTAAAATTGTCATATTTATTATAAACCATTCGAAAGTTTCTACAATAAAAATCATTGAAGCACATGAAGTACACGGGAATGTAATTCTTATTCCTAATTCTGTATTGAGTATGTTGTTCAAACTCGAAATTAAGTTGCACTTTATTCAGATCATGGAGATCCGATAAGTCATAAGTAGACTACTATCTTCCAAGATGATGGGTATTCATCCAGGATCAATGAGTCTGTTGTTTCTTTTCTTTTCTTTGGGGGAGGGGGGGGGGTTGATTTGTTTTCTTCTGGCCCGACTTTCAACACAGTAGTGGTTTGGGATCTGGTAGCGCTGGAGTAAGAAATCAGCAACAAGGGAGTGTCCTATCCAAGGGTTACCACGCAATTGTTACTGCACAGCTAACGCTAAAGAATCCAAAACCGGGATAATTCCCAGCTCGATTTGTCTCTAAAGGGCTACTTCTTAATTCAAAACAGATACACTGTCGTTAGTGGAAACAGCAAT
>NC_088361.1:52422703-52425203 GCF_034508935.2 Berghia stephanieae
AATCTTCGTTTATTTTGAGCAGAACCCATGTAGCTGGAGGTGATGTCGCATTTCTTGTGCTAAGCAGGAATTATGCGTCACAAAATGAAAAAAAAAATAATTACATTAAATTGACCAATTTATTTCTATTTTTGTATGTGTGTGTGTTTATTGTTTGTTCCTGAGAAACAAAGAGCAGGCACTATTTTAAAATAAAGATCTGAAAACGTTTCAAGGAAACAGTGTCACAGCAAGAAAAAATACAAGAAAGAAAAATAACTCCAATAAATAAGATTTCCCCAGTCGAGAAAGACTGATTTTTTGGTATGTTTTTTTCTTTGTTCTTTTTTTTTTTGTTTTGTCTGGCACTGTTTCATACACACCTTTTCAGATCTATATTGAGTTCAAAAGAATTATCTGGCAGTGTAGTAGTAGTAGTAGTAGTAGTAGTAGTAGTAGTAGTAGTAGTAGTAATAGTAGTAGTAGTAGTAGTAGTAGTAGTAGTAGTAGTAGTAGTAGTAGTAGTAGTAGCAATAGTAGTTGTAGTAGTAGTAGTAGTAGTAGTAGTAGTAGTTGTAGCAGTAGTAGTAGTAGTAGTAGTAGTAGTAGTAGTAGTAGTAGTAGTAGTAGTAGTAGTAATAGTAGTAGTAATAGTAGCAGTAGTAGTAGTAGTATTAGTAGTAGTGGTAGTAGTAGTAGTAGTAGTACTAGTAGTAGTAGTAGTAGTAGTAGTAGTAGTAGTAGTAGTAGTAGTAGTAGTAGTAGTAGTAGTAGTAGTAGTAGTAAGTCACAAGGCATTGGATCGTAAAGTCTGACTTTGAAGTGCAGTAAAGGCATTGGAATTTTTCTCTGTAGTGACCTCTATAATTAGATTATTCAATCTCAAACTGTCATATCGCAGGCTGTATTTATAACAGAATTGCCGCCGTGAAAGTGTATTTTTTATATTTTCAAAAAGATATAAAAATAAGTTTTAAAGTTACTTAGAGGCCATTGTTGAAACGATATTTTTAAAACAAATTTGACCAATATGAAACATTGATAGACAACAGTTATCGATTGTAAAAAATTTGTTTTGTAATATCTTGTTTTTATCTTAACTAAATATATGATTTTATTTCCATATCGATTTATACCACAACCTAATATTGTTGTAAAATAATGAACATGTCGGTGAAGACAGCATTTAACGTGATGACAGGATGACGCCTATTCACAATAACTCCCTCTATGTATAACGACCATCAAATATTTATTAGTTTGATACGGAAATCAACAAATAAGCATAATTGATTAGACGCATTATATCGACCATTGACAGATCAAACTATAACAAGGAATGATAAGATCGAATTAGAAACGGTTTGTTGGAGGTAAACAATTTAAGATGAAACTTTTTTTCGACTATGATGACAATTATTGACGATTGTGTTTTATAAGGGTGCAAAAATGAATAGCATCAAATTAGCAACCACCCCCGGATTTACCGTATTTATCATCAGATGTAGGAACAATATGATATTACGAAATTCTATTTGTATTGTAGCATATTTAACCGAATTTTATTCTTGCTTTAGAAATACGAGTATTTCCAAAGAATAAAGATAATAGGTGTGCTTACAAAACAAAAAATAATTTACTTTTTGACGTCTGTTTATGTATTCGGGTACCAGAGAGAGAGAGAGAGAGAGAGAGAGAGAGAGAGAGAGAGAGAGAGAGAGAGAGATGAGAGGGGGGGGAGAAAGAGAGAGAGAGAGAGAGAGAGAGAGAGAGAGAGAGAGAGGGGGGGGGGGTAATAGAGTACTTTACTGGTAATCTGCCATGAAGTGGGTACGATTTTCTATTCAAAACATGAAATGAAGCAGAACCAAGGCAAAGTACTCATGCACCAGTTAGTGACGAGTCTTTTGTTATAATCACACTCCAAACCCTTGTGTCAAATATGTGTGACCTATCACGTCAATCTGGTGCCATGTTATTATCGATGTGTACTTATTACCAGGTCTAAATAAATGAAGCTTCCCAGAACATCACGACTCAAATCCAGAAAGCTCTTCTACCACTTAGAACTTAAAAAATTCGACGTTGGGGAAGTCTGGATGGAATATTGGAGCCGACAGGGGTGGGGTAATCAAAGACCCAACGGGATTTATGCCAGGCTTCAGGAATGGCAATCGAAAAGAGTGGGTCGCCTCAAACCGACTACTGAGAGGCCACGACAGGACAGCTGTAAACATGCATCGAAGCGGTCTGAGGGAGTCAGCCGACTGTCCCCACTGTCAGGGAACGCCAGAGACAGCAGACCACATAGTCTTATTACATTGCCCTGTGATGGGATTGGCGGGAGGTTTTGAGGCTGTCCTCAACTAAGGCAACGAATTTAAAGACTGGCTGGAGACTTCCAGTGTGGAGATGTAGCCATTAGCTACTACTTGCGGGTCTAATACAGGTCTAAGTAGCAGGTGAAGCTAGTGTGGTCTAGCGGAATGACACTCGCCTTCGGATCGGAAGGCCCTGGATT
>NC_088361.1:52430203-52442703 GCF_034508935.2 Berghia stephanieae
CCAAATGTTTTTTTCCAGAGTACGGCAGTTGACTGGTTGAGAAATTATGTTCATTTTATTCAGTCAAACATAAATCTCATATTTTTCGGCTATAAATAGATTTATTTGTTAGCATCTAAACAAACCTGGACATAATACCGTTTTCAGTCAGTAGGTCACAAATAGTATAAGGAATATCACCGATGTGTAAAAAATGTAGCTCTAGGCTAGTAGACTTGGTCAATATCCAGTCTTTCTTTCTTTCTTTCTTTCTTTTTTTTTTTTTTTGGTTTCAGACCTTAAGGTCACAGTCCCATCCCATTAATTGTGACATTACACATAGTTCTTGATGCGAGAGTAAAAAGCCTTTAAAACGTGGTATTCCATAGCAATGATGTTCAAAAAGAACCCTTTGGGGTTTTATTTTTGTATACTATTACATCAAATGCTTAAAATAAATTGCATGGTACCTAACGAATGTTTTCACCTCAATTATTTTTCTTTTCTATTTAAAAAGTGATGTATTAATGTTTTTATTGTTTTTGTTATTGGCAGAAGAAAGGTTTTGAAGCCGAAACGCTCCGTAATTTTTGAAGCTGTTATGTTAATTTTTTTAAACATTACTTTGTAAATACACAGTTTCAAAGAGCTAAGGATTCACTTTATCAGTATTTTTGTCACCTGCAGAACGGAAATGACCCATCTTTATAGCCATGCCTTATATATATATATATATATATATATATATATATATATATATATATATATATATATATATATATATATATATATAAATATATGTATGTATATATACCATGCTTTTAAAAAAGAATTAGATACAAGTTACCGAAACTACTCGATGATCAGCCCCTTGCTTTACAAGAGCGAAATATAAATCATTAAATGTGATTTAGGGTCTCAAACGGGTAATATGTCGGGATTAATTTAATTCAAAAAGTTATTTTCAATTTTTTTTAAAAAATGAAATAAAATTCCCTTTATTCACCCCATAGGGGAAATTTGTCTCTTGGGACTATTCCAATGGAAAATGGATTAACCCAAGCGCAGCAAATTGAGCTAAGGCGAGGTGACTTGCTCAAGGCCACACAGTGCAGCGGCTGGTGATCGAACTCCGTACCTTTCGGGTACGAAGCAAAGACCGTACCGCTGAGCCACGCTGACAACGAGAGATTACTAATTTTTTCGCCATGTAAAAATCTACAACTATTGTTTTCAGTAAATAATTAAAGCAACCACATCACCATATTTGAACTCAAATCTAGCATCTAAAGTTGGAACATTTGACCTCAAATCTCTGTTGATTTGAGTATCCAGACATGAGTGATCACCTTGCCACCAAACGATTGTCCCCTGGAGATTGGGATGGATATTTATTTCATTAACCCAGCGTTGCTGTCGTTCATGAGGTTAAGTCGTATAAATTATTCCTAGTTATCATCTGTAATGTAACTAGTGTTGAATATGATGGCACAACCAGCAGACACGTTTATTCATCTGTAAACTGAAAGAAAAGAGTTTGACCAGAAAACTCGTCCTTCAAATATCAATCGATTGAACGGTCCTCATCTTGTCAAAGCCTTTAAAACATGGGACTTCTTTGAAGTCTCAAGTTTGAGCGTGTGTGACAAGATTGGAATCATTTCAGTCGGTGGTTATTTGAAGGACGAGTTTTCTGGGCAAAATATTTAAAATGTTTGTTTTTATGCTTTTAAATGGTTTTACGGCTCTTGCAATACAGTGAAAAGGAAGAATATTGGATAGTAAAAACATTCTAGATATAGAATTAAAAGAACTTGAGAAAGAAGTAAGATGTAGGGGAATCGTTCAAATAGGGAACAAATCTATATTCCAAGAGCATACTATCAGTGTACTCAGTTTGAGATCACTTAAAAGTCTCACCCAGACATTAGCACAATATCTCACTAAGAGAAATACACTCAAATGTTTACAAATCATAATATGTTTGAAAATAACTACATAACAAAGAGATGATTTACAAGGAAAAAAATATCATCCCCAAAAACTATAACTATACATTCGACTATTTCCCGCCCAACCAAGGACTCCGTCCAGGATCAGGACGAACTTAAGTAATCTCATTCCAAGACAAAGACAAAAAGACATTGGAAAACAAATAGAGGGAGGTAGAAGACACAGCAAGTACTTCCCTGCCCACTAGCGGAGGTCGGGAACCCCACCCAGCTTTAAAAATGTGGTTTTCAGATTACAGTACAATGTGTAGCATGCACCAGAAATGTGAGAAACTGTCTCTTTCTGTTTCCATGATCAAGAGACCCAAGAGACAAAACAGATTGACTTCAAAGTGAAATAAAATTATAGGAATAGTTTATTTAATTTTGTTTGCTATATTTTCGTTTACTCTTTTTTATCTTCAATTTCACTTTATCTTTTAATCATCGGCTTTCATGTTTTATTTTAAAAAGTATACTAACTCAACCCAATATAGTAAGCATTTAGAAATTAGTTTTCTTTGTATTGTTCTCCACTCCTCCTTCCCCCCCCCCCCCCCCCCCCCCCCCCGGGTGAAGCTTTAGAGCACAAATAGAATTGTTGGGTGGAAGCGACAGTCTGTTAACATTAAAAACGTACAAAGACTTGCTACGAGACTTTTACCTGAAAATCGACATCTATGCTATTTAGAAAATTTAAAGTATCTAAATTTGCCTTCACTAAAATAACGTAGAATAAGAGGTAATCTTATTCATATATATAGACTTGTGCATGGTTCTTACAATATAGATTATAATGATTTTTTAAATTATTTGCATGTTAAAAACACTAGGGGAGAGAAGTTTAAGATATTTGTTGAAAGATTTAATTCGTCTATAAGGAAAAATAATCCAATTCAAAGGACTGTGACAATTTGGAATAATCTAAAGTTTGAGACAAAAAATATATTTCAATTCATAATTTTAAGAATGCCACTGATAAAGAGCTTACCAACATAATATTTGGTTTTGACGAATAATGTAACATGACATTGGATGTTATTCTATTTTGTTTATCAATTACTTGAAACTCTCGAATGTACAAATTGGACATGCCAAATGAATGTAAATGGAGTTAATTATACCACGAATATTAAAGATGACACTTAATTACGTATTAGATGTTTAATTCTTAATATTATCAATTAACTGACATTGAATACTATTTATACAAATGATAAATTGTATCTAGACCGTCTATGCATAAAAGTTACACAGAGCATTTAAAGGTTTTTAGAACCTATTAGCTCTTAAACGATACGATAACGATACGGTAAACGAAACGAAGTGAAAACAAATAAATTGCAATCCAATGTAATTTAGTTCTTTAATACGTGAAAAGATAAAAACAGAATAGCGACTGTAAACGAAACTAGCTAGTCTCGGAAATCACTCTAATTTGACAAAGCAGTAATATTTATTAATATTAATTCTAATGTATTTCAAAATTCAGGGATAAACTGATTATATTAATTCTACTCATAATCTTGGACATGGAAAGCCTATTAATATTTTATAAAACTATAATCCTTTAATGATACTTTGAACCCGGGTGAATTAAAAATGTATTCAACGATTGCATAATGTTTTAAGTCGTTTTATTAGTTTGAATAGAGCTTTAAAAGACAGCTTTGTGTAAATACCAATCTAACATTTACGGGATCAAAATATTCATTTTAGCAGATGAAGAATAACATGGCGAATGGGCGTTTCTACTACTACGAAGCCAACATCATTACATTTCACAACTAAAAATCACAGTAAGTGATATGCTTTGATGATGAGGCCTAAAATAACTGTAAAATGATCCCACAGAAAACATTGCAAAATAAAACCCTTTAGAACTTAATGGTTGAAAAATATCTAATAATCTTACTTTGAGGGGTTGGAATAAATGAATTCTTTCATGGCTAAGGATTTATTAAATTTATTTTTACCGCGAGATAGGCACTTCTTCGGAAGCTCGTGGTGTCAAGTGGCGCGATAAAAATAACTCATTTAATTAATCTAAAATAAAATATTTATTATGAGCTAAGAAAATAATTCAAAAGATCTTAAAATAAGTAATTTGAATTGTTCCAGTGACGTCGTGTGTCACTGAAAAAAATCCTTTCAAAGTTCAGTCAAATAGACCCAAGAGTTTTAAGACCAATACTTTTTTAAAAAAAATATTTAGACACCGTATGCTCAAGATTGTATATTTAATGAGACGTCATAGGTAGTTTATATTTAGTTTCGATGCCTTGGATATGATGCGGCTGATTCCTCGTCTAATTCATTCTGTCAACAGACATCTTTTTACTTACAAAGGCTGAAAAATGTATATTCGAATTTTTAAATTTAAATTATCTATGTAGTTTGAGAAGGAATTCAATTTCAACGAAATCTTCCCATCAGTCACCCGATTTTATTGTCGTACAATATATGTCACTATCAATATGTGTGGGCATTGACAAAACACCATTTAACATCATGGCCACAATACGTCTACTTAACCACTGAAGGCCCAGGTTTAAGACTTTTGCCAAGATGAGGGTCGTTTATATCGATAGATATTTGAAGGACAGGTTTTCTGGCCAATTTTTTAAATACCTGTTTTCCAGAGTACGACATTATAATGGTTAATAGAAAGATTGATCAATACGACCCAAAACATGTCAAACATTCTTAAATTCGAGATTCAAATAAAGCTATTCATAGCTTTATTTAAAAGCAAAGTATTGAGATGTATAAATGGTCATACCAAATAATGCAATGATGTAGAAGAAAAGAAGCTGACGTCACTCTTTTAAAATATTTTTAGACTATCTGTTAACGATTGGTTCTCAAATAAATTATATCAATCAGACGATTGTCTGGTCTGATGTCGTGTCTTGGCACATTATATACGGCCAAGCCCACTACACAATTACTGTGATAATAAGCGCGGCTAATAAGCGTTCCTATAACTTTACATCAATATTCATCCTATTAAATCCACTTAAAGAAAAAGTCACCTGAGCAAATAATGTACATTTTCTGATAATAGCCGGCGATATATTCTTCTTTATGCCCATAATGAGGATAATCATGTTGATGTCTAGATTATGATTATGATATGTGTATCGAAAAATATCATAATAATAACTATTAGAAAAACACTGAATGAATGATGATGATGATAATAATAATAATAACAATAATAATAATAATAATAATAATAATAATAATAATAATAATAATAATAATAATGATAATAATAATAATAATAATAATAATAATAATAATAAGATGCACTCTTAAATTAAGCCTTTAATTAACCCTCTCCTTACCACCTATTGGTAAATCGTCACATTTGTTTCGATGCAATCGTCAATTGTCTCATCCAGATTTCATTTCTTTTCGCTATAGCTATAAAAACTTGACATTCTGTAATAGAGCTCATATTGCCAAACAATAGAATGTGCTTGTTTCTTTTCTGATTGAGTAAGAAATGTCTGTTTTTGTGTTGGTTGGGTCTGAAGTTTTGATAAAAATTCTGAAAATGGGTGGTAAGGAGAGGGTTAACCGTGCTTTGTAATGTTATGTTATGTTAAGTTATTTTATGTTATGGTATTACGAGTTTATTCAAATGATAATTACTTTTATGTTCTATTTACGTCATTGCTTATTAATGATTTAGGTTCGTGGGTGTATCAGAATCTTGAAAACCTTTACAGTTACGATCATTTATGTGATTTAGAGTCTATTGCACTTAATAACCTCTGGGTTATTTATGCATCGTTTTCATGTTCTGAGATATAAACTCCGATGCGCTGATTATTGAAAAGGCATTTAACTCGTTATCGGAGAGGTTCGCTTCTACTCTAACCACACATGATAGTTATATTACTGAATCTACAATAATAGAGGTGTGACTAAGGCTATTCTTGGATGCCTTTACTGTCTTCTGTAGTTTTATGCAGATAAATTCAGGCAAAAGATTTAGTCATAAGGAAATTACACCCTCTTGTGATGGGATAATCCAGCTAACTCTCTCTATCGTCAACTTATAGAATATTATTTAACATATTGGCCAGATAACGTTTGCTTCATGTATCAAATATTTCATTATATATATATATATATATATATATATATATATATATATATATATATATATATATATATATATATATTTATATATATAAATATAATAAGTATCATTCTTTGAAGAAGTCTAGATTTTAAGATTTTCCCCAAGATGTGGTACAATTAAATCGAGCGATATGTGAAAACGATTCCTAGCCAAAATATGTGTTTTAAAGGAAAGTTCTATGGTTTCACTTCTCTCAGAGGCGTTTGTATCCGGCTACTAGTAGTGACACTTATTGCTAGAGAGCCAGAACAAAAAGGTAAATTATAGATCTTTGTGCATAACACGGAAATATCTCCTGAAATTGACTGTTTCGGGAATGAAATTCTGTTATACAAAGACAATAGAGCTGGAATTAGTTTTACTTCCTTTTTTTTATGTGGAATGAATTGGATATCCGTGATTGCTTGTTAGTCTTCTGGCTGGACAAAAAAAAAAGCCTATCGCATCAAAAAGATGGCTTAGTTCAGCTATAATGTAAAACCGGATAATCAGTTCTGGTAATTGGGCAGTGGGTAGAGGTTCGGTATTTAAAAATGTTGCATGTTTAAACATGAATGGTTTGGTTGTTGAATTCAACATATTATCGTTTGAGCTGCACGCCCTATAAACAGTTGAACACATAACTGTCCAGAGTACAGTTCTTCCCAATTTTAATCGCTCCTATTGTCTATCAATAAGTAAGGAAATAAATAAGTAAATAGTCAAATAAAACCTTTACTCATTGCCGTTATGGTCCATCTAGATAAAAGAGACCACGATGATTCAGGCCTCAGCCACAGTACAGAGCCCCCAAAATTCATAAACTTTAGTGTATAGTGTCAAAAGAAATAGTGACAACATCAAGTCACGATCAGTTCCTGGCCGGTCTGGGCGCATAAAGCATGGCGCAGCGCTTTTCGTCAGAAGGATGGCTGGCGTCGGCTGCCCTAGCTACAGAAGAAGAAGACGTTTCTTGCCAAAAAGCATGTCCCATCGGGTCCTTCTGGTGGGATTATATACTTATCCACTCTGCCATCTCGTCCTCATCTTGCTATCAGTAAAAAAGTCAAGCATTTTTACCAAAGGAGAAGTACATGTGAAGGAAAATGGGCTTAAATGAATATTAAACAAAACCTGTTCCATCGGTAAAATGAAACAAAAGCTTTGATTTGATTCTTTCTTGAAGGTTTACATTTTTGACATCAATTAGTCCATTGTTTATGTTCCTATAAAATGCCATTAGACAACTATTTCCAAGAGAGAAAAAAATCTTACTTTCACATATAGTTTTCATCAAGAATAACAAATCTTCATTCAAAACAATACCGATGAAAATAGTCTGAATTGATACTGAGAAATGACAGTCATTGTCAAATTATTGATGCATAAAGGTAAGTCAAACATTTACCCGTACAAAAATGCCCGTCCTATTTATATGGCTATAGGGATAAGATATTTAAGAAATGCAAATGGGTGGAAAAATGTGGCTTTTGTTTTGTTTTTTTTTAATTGTCATTAAAATTCAAGTTCTCCAGTGTTTGTTTTAATTTTATTGTACAAAAGAAAAAGAGTGACAATGATTGCTTTTTACCTTCCTGGTAATATATAATAATACATTAAAATCGCATCTCTATTGCAAATGAAATATAAAATCAGAGAAAAAAATACCAGACAAAAAGATTTTAAAACGTTTAATCTTTGACTACTGTACCCTCCGTCTAAGGCAAAAAGAAATATCACAGCACGAGTTGAGCCCACCACTGCCACAGAAAAAAAAATCCTTTGATTAGGTTGGCTTTCTTTCTAGAACTTCTGTAAAACCAATATATTTTACCATTATAGATAACGACCGCTTGTTCTATCTACATTTCTATGTGTATCGCAAAAATACTTTCCGTCCGATCGAAATTAGACAAAGACTCTCATTCATATCCAGAAAACATTCTGTCGCAGAAACAAATTTAAACATCTCGGTTATTTACATTATAGTTTGCCATTCTACCAGTTGAGTTACCTGCTCTATACAATGTTATAGACTACAAACAATGTATTTTGTATTCCATTCATTCATTTTTAATGGTTTTTATGAGGCTGGTATTGGGATACATTGGAGATACAATTTGTGCTTTAAAAAAACCTCAATGTTTTTGGCCACACTACCAGGCTAAGTAAGGTTTAATGCGCGTTACAGCCATAATCACTCATATCCTGGTAATCTTGAGTAGTATAAGCCATTAAATCTTGTATCATGGGGCATGTGGGACATGGCTCCGATGATAAGAGGACACGTAAAATGGGACAAAGGGAGATCACTAGTGATAGAAAAAAACTACTTGGCACTAGCTCTCAGATAATGCTAGATCTGATACAATGCATCTGCCTCTGAATATGGTCTTTGTAAGGAGGTGTGTGATGCATGATGAGCTTGTATTTGTTCATCCTGGGCATCGAATGCAGAGCTGAGCTCAAATTGATGGATGTGGCGGATCTTGATCGATTCAACCGTTGAAAGGTTTGAGAGAAATTTATCTATAACTATTTTTAAAATGAATTGAATTTTTAATCCATTAGGTGGACATGCTCGGAATGCAGAATTAAGTAAATTAATCATATTTTCACAAACCATGAAACAGGAACGAATTTGCATAAAATGGTTGCATTCTCAGACATGGTTTAGTTTGTGTCTCTTTTGTTGTTACGCCATTTACTTTTGAAAGGCTTATCTAAAAAAGGAAATTATGTGCAATTTTGCATGGTCCTATATTCCCTTTTTTTACTTATAACACATAGGTTTTCACTACATCTATACATGTTATGATCACTTTAAAGAGACTTTGATTTAAACAGCCAAATTTTATAGTTGTTTGTCGACAGATTTTTCAAAAAGCCTGAAAGTTTTTATGTGTCACATTGCGGGCGTTCTTGATTGTCTACCGCTGTATAGTAGAGATTGAAAAGAAAGTGAAAATGCGTCGGGAATGTCTTACTTAAATCTCCAGTAGCATAACAAGAGCCGCAATTATTTTGAGCCCTGAGCTTATTTGAAGAAAGAAATGCAGATCATATGCAAATTTGACGAAGAGTTGGAAAGACCAGTAAGGAATTGAGAAAACGTGTAGTAACCAACGGCTGATGGAACGCTTTTGTTGGAGGTCTATGCCCGTTAACACTCGAGTGAAGTTAAATAAGTCGAGGTTCTAGTCTGTTGTTAATTTTTTCCTTCCTATTTTAGAAGGGTGGGAAGGGGTGGGGGGTGGGGGGGTTATGTTTTATGCGCCATTTTATTATCATTTGATTAGGTTTGTTTATCTCTTCTACGTGAAAAATCAGCCCTTACGTCTTTGGTTCAGAGCACCATTATTTCGTCAAACAAAGGTGAGCGTTAATTCACTTATTTCTCTCAAAGCTTTTTACATGGAGTTGCAAGACTACAGGAACACTTAGAAAAAAACCAGCAAATTTTTATGGTCAATTTACATTTGGCGACAGACAAAACTGTTACTGACCAGGTATGGTGATAAATATATTATGTTCATAACATTTTACACGGACTGAACATTGCGTGCCTCTTATTGGACCCGACCCGAAACTCACTAGTCACAAGTCTACTACTAGACCACAAAGCCGGACTAATACAACAGCACAGAGGAGTCGTCAACTTTGGTGGAGTTACCCCAGTTTCACTGGCGTGAAAGGGACACAAAATATTCCTTTGAATAAGGTGCACTTTCATTCCATCATCAATACTTCATGAACATATTGACTACCATCAACTGTGAAAAATCAGAGTGAGAAAAAACCCCAACAAAATTCATGATCAATTGATACCCTTTTGTGAATTTGCATAACACATGAGAACATGATATGGGGACCTTCTGCATTGCCTTCTTCTGTTTATAAAACCCAACTGTGACCAGGTATTACTGCCGACTCGCTTGTGATAAGGATAGAATACTCGTATATCGATGTTTTCCCTGCAGTGAAACAACGTAGTGCATTTTCATTATTGTTTAATAATTAATAATACCAGTAGTTCTACAGCCGGAATTCACTTCAAAGAGTAGAAGTTAAGAAGAATAGTAATCAAGAGGAATTAAGAATTTATTTCTTTGCTACCTACGAGTAGATTGAGCGGTAGAAGCTGTCCCTCGCCATCCAACGAAACATTACCAATTTTAAAGACAAGTGGTCAAATAGTAGTCTTTCAGAGCACATTGCCCTTAACTGGAATTTAATTCGGATCTGAGCGTTAAACAAGCAATTGATAGAATTATTTGGATTGGATATGATTTAGTCGTAGATCATGTTATGCCAGATCTCACAAACTAGTACCCAATGACTAGTAGCTTGGTATATAGAGAAGTTCAAAATAGTAATTATCTAGATGCCTTCTTTGCAAGGCGTTTATCTATTTATCTAATTTGCTCTGCCAAAGGAACATTGTAGCCTGAAATACAAGTAAATGTGACCTATCGTCCCAAAAGGGTAAATATCGAGATTACATTTAAATGTATAAAATTTGGGTTACTTTCATGACGAAGGCCAAAAACCACGCAGTTAACCTTAACAATTCTCTATCAATGAATTATCGCGTAAATGGAGTCATTCAGGCTATTAATTCAGACCTCAACAGGTTTCACGCATTAGACAAATCTTAAGTCAGGACATGTTACAGGCCTTTGTGAGTAAAGTTGTACTTTCCCACCCCAATTATTGCAACTCGTCGTTTGTTGGCCTTCTTGAATGCAACCCATACAGAAGCGGGTAGCAAGATTGATCTTGAAATTTCGATGTTATGACAGGACATGTTCGGCAGATATCCTTTGGGCTCTACCTTGGCAACCAGTCAGGACCCGCATTGACATTGATTTTGCTTCTTACTTTCAAAGCTTTAAACTGTCGCTCTCCACCGGACATTGTTGAGTTAATTTCAATCCCTAATCGTTCCAATCGCCTCTCGAGATCCACCGATATGAACCTGCTACGCGTGCCAAAGACCCTTATGATGACAGATAATTCAGCACAAAAGGACCCACCATTTGGAACACTCTTCCTCTCTCCCCCAGGTCTGTTACTGCCATCCACAGTTTAAAGTAACACATCAAGACTTACATGTTTTTATAAACAGCTCTATCATTATTATTATTATTATTATTATTATTATTATTATTATTATTATTATTATTATCACCATCATTACTATTATTATCATTGTTATTATCATTATTATTATTAGTTCATTATTAACATTACTATTATTGTTATTATTATTATCATTATTATTATTATTATTATTATTATTATTATTATTATTATTATTACTATTATTATTATTATTATTATTATTATTATTATTATTATCATTATTATTTTTAATGTTATTGCTGTCCTTGTTGTTATTATATTCATTAGTGGCGGTGGGTATCAATGGCACCTGGGGCTAAGCCATATTCAAATTTCAGCGTTTATGTCCAGACCATTGATTATCTAAAATTAATTAATTGATTATTCTTTGACATCACTCACAAAGTTCAATTTTAATTCCACGGGCAGTAATTCAATATAACGACTACTGTGCTATTTATAGATTGTTTGGGACCAGTGGTAAGTAAAGCCCTAAAGCGAACCACAACGCCCTCAATAAAAATAATAATCAATAATAATAATGATAATAATAATAATAATAATAATAATAATAATAATAATAATAATATAATAATAATAATAATAATAATAATAATAAAAATAATAATAATCAATAATAATAATAATAATAATAATAATAATAATAATAATAATAAAAAATAATAATAATAATAATAATAATAATAATAATAATAATAATAATAATAATAATAATAATAATAATAATAATAAGGCGGCTCCGCCTCAGACCGTAGCCATCGTAAAGTTATAGCCTGACACTGACCAAAAAATGACGTCAAAATGCCAGTCTTTGTCACAAAAGTAAACAAACCGTGAGTTGTATTCAATAGTTCAACGCTTCACAATCCTAAAAATGACGTCAAACTGCCAGTCCTAGAGGGTTCTAGTGTCAGGCTATATATGTTAACGATGGCTACGCTCGGACCCCGCTGGGGTAACTAACAGGGCTAAAATTTGACCCACCGCCACTGATTATTATTATTATTATTATTATTATTATTATTATTATTATTATTATTATTATTATTATTATTATTATTATTATCATTATCATTATTATTGTTATTATGTGTCGAGGACACGAGGTATATTTTCCTTTTTTTATAGGTCTTAAAGAAGAAAATATTTTTAATATGGCATCAATACGGTACAAAATCTAGATTCAGTTAAGACAAACTGAGTCAGAGGTTGACACAAATTTTTACAACTTTTGATAGAGGGACAGCTGA
>NC_088361.1:52452703-52467703 GCF_034508935.2 Berghia stephanieae
AATGATCATTGCTTCCACTCCCTCGCGCTTCTTCCGTTGGTTCTCTCAAAGGGAAAGTTACTCACTCTCTCGCATTTGAAGAAACAACGTCGAAATTTGTCACCCTGAACGTGAGCGAGAGTGAGTTGCGCTCACGGCGGATAAAAACTGTTGTTTGCAATATGTCACTAACTGTACTGGTGGTAAGTCGAGTTATTGTAAGATATTACGTTATGGCGTCAGTCAGCGCGATCATACTATCACATCATGTGTGATGATCATCTGAGAGAAAAGTATTTGGCTCTGAACTCTCTCTCTCTCTCTCTCTCTCTCTCTCTCTCTCTCTCTCTCTCTCTCTGTTTGTGTTTGTGTGTGTGTGTGTGTGTGTGTGTGTGTGTGTGTGTGCTTCTGTCTATATATCTATCTATCTATCTATCTATCTATTCATCGATATTTCTTTATATATATATATATATATATATATATATATATATATATATATATATATATATATATAATTTATTTCTATCCCGTTTCATTTTCTATCCTACACTCACGCTTTATCTATATCTATCAATCTATCTACCTAACTACCTATGTACCTATCTATCTATTTATCTTTCTATTTATACGTCTATCTATCTATCTATCTATCTATCTATCTATCTATCTATCTATCTATCTAACTATCTAGCTATCTTATCTTATCTTACCCTACTAACCGCTTAATATAGGAACTATCCTTTAAATGCCTTATACAATAGTTTATAATTACATAATATCAAATAGCTTGAATTGTATCATTCACAGACAGTTTTACACAACTTTGAATGTAAGGAAAAATATATCAATACGGCAATGTAAATTCGAAAAATACTATTATAGAATATTGGTTGTTGAACATTGGTCATGATCGAATGAACCATAAATGTACATAGCTCATAGTACAATGAACCATTAATGACAAAAATAATCATGAAAGCAAATACTATAATAATCATACATAAGTCTCTGATAAATTTCCATGATTTAACATTGCTTCAGATGTCATGCATTTTACTTGTCAACATTTACAAACCAGTCTACAAAATCATGAAAGTAATGGAAACAATTATTTTCACATGACAATTTAAAGTTTAAAAGGTAAATAAAATAAATGGATAAATCACTAAATTAAACAAACAGATAGATAAATAAATAAATAAAAATTAACAAAATCAAATTGAATTCTGAAATTGAATTATTAATTTCCAATGAGTAAAATAGAATATACTATATTAGTTATACTTATATCTCATAGACTTTAACTCCCTATCAACAAAGATTTTCAATTGATTCAAAGAACATGCATTTTTGTGTGTTAAAACAGAGACTATTCCATGTTTTCACCATACGTATAATAAATGAGTTCTGTCTTATGTTGGTCTGAAATCTTGGAATATATATTTTACATTTATTTGTCGCCTCTGGTATACGTAATCTTGGAAAATGTAAACAAAATTGATGGATTTATATCATTTGTAATATCTATTATATTTTAGAGCTGAATTACTTACTTATCCGAACCAGCGACCACCTGAGCTCTAGCCCTTCGGTCTTGTGCCATGACGTAGAAGTTAGACGTCTTTTGTAGTTGTTTCAGGTGACGATAAAGTGTGTTACTGATGCTTGGATTTGGTGAGAGGAATGTGCATCTCAGGTCTTCAAAAGGTTGACATTCAAACAAGTGGTGTGTTACTGTTTCATTGGGGTGTTGACATAGGGGGCAGGAAGGGGATGTGTCTTTTGTAATTTTGCTTAAATGGTTGTTGAGCGGTATGTGTTGTGTTCTTAGTTGAAAGATGATGCTTTGCTGGTGTCTTCTGAGTAGGAGCTTATTTAGGCAATCAGTCTTTACATGAGTGGTCATATGGGAAAACATACATCTACCTGTGGTGCTCATTGCCCAACTGTTCATCCATTCTTCTCTCTTATTTGTTTTGATTATTTGTTTTGCTGTGTCTAAGGATACTGGATCATGGAATTGATGGTTGTAAAAGTGTTGATCCGAGTCTGGCTAGTCTGTCTGCATTGTCATTTCCTGGTATATTTGAATGTCCCGGTATCCACTGGAGAGATAAGTCTACTCTGTGTGTTGTAAGGAATTCATCTCGTTGAGATCTTAAACTATTGAAGGTTGAGGAGAGTTTATCTAAATCTAGAGCTTGGAGAACCGATTTGGAGTCTGTGAAGATGACAGTGTTTTGAAGTTTTGAAGGGTTTAGCTGGAAAACAGAAGAGAGATGTCGCAGTGAGGCTTCTATTGCAACTGCCTCTGCCTCGTAGTTTGTGCAGGAGCTTCCGCAAGAATTATGGATTTTATCACAGGTTTTATCTGGGTATTCTACTACAAACCCATACCCAGCATTTTTAGTTCCTTTGTGGGCAGATCCATCTGTGTTTAAACGTAATCAGTTGTTTGGGTATTCTTGTATTGTCTTCATTTCTAATGTTTGTATATCTGATTTGTTTTTATTTCTTGTTGTTTCTTCTATGAGGTTAGTCTTTATTTTTGGAAGTTTTAGTTCGGCGTATGGAGGGTTTTGACTGATTAAAATAGATTTTTCTCTGTTTTCTGGGAGTCTATGTCTTTCATTCAAGTTGTTAGCAATGTGTAGCAGGGATTTTTGTTTTAATCTTGTTTTTGATTTCCATTTCTCTGCCAGAATTCTGTTTGGATGGTTTTCTTCTTTTCGTTTGTATCTTTCAACCATTTCAAGCACTGCTGATTCTCTGCAAAGTCCAAGTGGTTTCACATTAGTATATCGATCTCAGGGCACCAGAGATGAAGCGAAGGGCTTGGTTTTGTACTCTGTCCAAGGTTTTATGTGTTTTTTTACAACCTACATTTTAGAGGGCTAAATTGTGTTCCATGACGGAACGCACATAGCCTAAATAGAGTTGTCGAAGCGAGTTTTTGTCTGCTCCCCAATTAGTACTGGCTAGTCGTTTTAGTAACTGGAGCCTCTTTGTGGCTTTGATTTTTACATTCTGAGTGTGTTTGTTCAGAGATAGTTGTCTGTCTAAGTGTATGCCCAAATATGTGGGGTTTTCTTCTTTCGCGAGTCGATGGCCTTGGATGGAGAGTGTTATTTCTTTCTTGGAAACTGGATGGCTCTTAGTAAATATAGAGTAGACTGTTTTTTTGCAATTTACTTAACTTCCATTTATAACAGAAGGTGTTTAAGCTTTCTAAATCTTCATTTATTCTATCGGAGGCCATTGGTAGGTGCTTCGTAGTATACCACATAACTAAATCGTCAGCATATAGGGCGACAATGCATTATCTGTCTGTAATACTGGTAGATCATTTATAAAAATAAGAAAGAGAGTACAGCTGATACAGGATCCTTGTGGGAGACCTTCCTCTAATACTTCTCTGTTTGACAGTCCGTTATTAATTTTTGTTTCGATTGTTCTGTTACTGAGAAATTGTTTAATCCAGAAGTAGAGATTTCCATCAATTCCGTAGTCCATCATTTTTGATAACAACCCTTTCCTCCATACTTTGTCATAGGCTTGTTGGAGATCAACAAAAACCGCGAATGTATGTTTTCCATCTTGAAGGCCATCAATTATTTTTTGACTTAATCTAAACAATTGATCTTCTGTTCTTTGCCCTATCCTAAAGCCTGTCTGATATTTATTTAGTAGGCCACATGTCTCCAGCCACCAGTATAATCGGTTATTTACCATTCTCTCAGCGATCTTTCCAACACATGATGTGAGAGATATTGGTCTGTAACTTTTTGTTTCGTCGGGTGGTTTATCTTTCTTTAAGATTGGAATTATAATAGCATTTTTCCATCCCCTTGGTACTATTCCTGTCTCCCATGTTAGATTTATAAGTTTGAGAAGCATCTGTTTACCTCTCACGCTAAGATGCAAGAGCATTTCATTGTGTATCTTATCTGGTCCAGGGGATTTCCTTAACTTAAGTTTTTTCATAGCTCTGTGAAGTTCTGACATGGTAAAGCCCCCTTTGAACAGATATGAGATAGCTTTTGGGGCCTTTTCTTGATGTTTAAGGTTGTGTTTAATCAATTTTTTGTCCTTTTCACTTCTTTTTGATGCCTTGTTTACTGAAGCAAAATGTTTGTTGAAGATTATGGCTTTTTTTGGTCATCTACGATTGTACCTTCTGTAGTTTTCATGAGCTTTGGGTTGGTTTTCGGGGTTTCATTGTTAAGATTATTAAGTAAGGCCCATGTTTTTCCCCATTTTGATTGAGGTCAATATTAGCGCATGGGTCTGCCCATTTCTTTCTTTTAGCGTTGTTAATAGTTCTTTTGATAATTGCAGATGCTTTGTTGTACTCAATCTTGTTTTTAATGGCTTTGTTTTCTTCTAAGTTTTTCCTTGTTTCCTTTCTTGCATCTACTGTTTTTTTTTCAATTTCTTTGCTCCAGAAGGGTTTGTAATTTTGTCGACTACCTCTTGGAATTCCTGCTTTTGCAGCTGCAAGAATGGCTTTGGTTAGGGCTTCATTTAAATGTTCTACACTTGATGTATCCGTAATTTTTGGAAGCTGGTCATCTAATGTTGCTGTGAAAACATCCCAGTTTGCTTTCTTGAGATTCCATTTGGATTTCTGCTCAAATGTTTTCTTTAGTGTTTGAACTGTTATTTGTGTTAAAATTGGTTTATGGTCACTGCCTATTTCATCCAGGTTTTTAATGTGACAAGAATTCAGAAGGTCAGAGGAGATGATGGTTAGATCGGGATGACTCAGGGATATATGAGCTCTGTGGAGAAGGGTGGGGACTGAGTCTGCAATTTGAAAAATGGTGAGGTTGGTTGTATTGCAAAGCTTTTCTAGTTCTTTTCCTGTGTTGTTTAAATTTTTGTATCCCCATAGTGGAGAGTGGCCATTGAAGTCAACAGCAATTAGTGTGTTGTTGTATTGGGAACTGTTTAGATCTGTGAGGTTTATAGTACACCGGGGAGGGTTGTAAATATTGTAAATGGTAAATTTCTTATTTAGGTGCCATAAGGTGACTTTCTGTACATCGGTTGAGTTCTGTGATGGTTTAGAAGTAACATCTCCCGTGATGTCATTTCTTATATAAGTAATAATACCACGGCAGTCGTCACATTTGCAGGTATAGTATGTATAACCAGCAATATAAGGATCGCTATTTTTATACAGGGTTTCCTGAAATAAAGCAATGTGAACTTCCTTTTCATTTAATAATTTCTTCAGCTCTGTCTTTTTATTCCTGATTCCACAAATGTTAATTTGTAAAAATTCAAATGTTTGTGGAATTTCTTTGTCCCAGTAGCTGACTTTTCGCGCAGATCAGCCTGGGTACTCACTGTCTGGCGCGGACCTTTTTCGAGGCGACGTCCGAGCTCGTATGATTTCCTTTTGTTTGTCATGGCATGCTGGGGAGTCTCTGGTCTGTCTTCACACCCTAACCTGTATTCTTCGTCAGCTGCATAACATCAGGAGTTGAGCTGCAGATGCATGTTCCTTATATAATTAATTTTTATAGGGTTTAGTCAAGTAGCCTTCATTCTGTCTTTCCCACAGTCTCTTTCATGATTGACGGTCGCCCATTCCCCGCCACCTCCTGTTTACTGGCTTGCAGTAATCTATTTCAATTATTCTTTCTGCTTAAAGGGCCATATTTCATAAACAGAGGATCGTCACGTCCTGGGTCATTTGTGTCGATGAGAGATTCTGTGGGCCTTAAACAAACAGAGCCGAATTAAATCCCCCTTTATTCTTCTGTATTTTAGAGTAGGTTGATCGAGGAATGCGAAACATTCTTCATATGACATGTTCTCAAGCCCGGGAAGCAGTTTTGTTGGTCGTCTTTGAATATTTTCAAGACCTCTTGACTGCCATATATAAATTGGGCTCCAAAGATTGTTCCCGTAATCAAGAACAGGTCTTATTCTAGTTTTAAATAACGAAAGAAACATGCTATTATCCAAATAAGTAAAACTTTGAATAAGTGTTATCTGACTAATAGACGTGATAGGATTTTTCTTTCCAACATGCAATACCCTGCATTGGTTGATATTGAATTTTTATTGCGACTTCCTTGACTATTCAAAAATAGAATTAATATCATCCTGAATAATTACATGCTGATCAGATTCATTATAAATTGTAGTGTCATCTGCAAACAATCTACATTTGAATAAACTGCTATTTGATATAAATCATTATTTTATATAATAATAAATATTGGACCCATGACATTTCCCTGAGGTACTCCACTGGTTACACATTTGAAACTTGACATTTCGCCATTTACAACTATTCTTCTTTCTATTGGATAAAAACATATTATTCAATCATATATCAGCCCTATTATACCATATGAGTTTATTTTTCTGGATAGCAGCTCATGAGGAACGAAATCAAAGGGTTTACTGAAAACAAATATATAATATCAATACATTTACCAGCATCAATCATGCTGGTATAATCTTCCATGACATTAATTAACTGAGTTACACAAGAGCTTTTCTCTCTAAATCCGTGTTGACAATTACTTAACATTTTGTGATTTTCTTAAAAAGATCATGATTCTATCTTTAAGAATGGTTGTCTATCTATAAACTAGCTAGCTATTTATCTGTCTGTCAACCTCTCTGTCTTTCTTTTCGTTTGTCACTCAGTCTAGTTATTCATATAATTGGTTTCTTCTCACTTTATATCCATATATGTGTGCGTGCTTAATTTTAATGGATTTCACTTTTTGAATTCACTCGTTTAATAACGTCATTGCCCTTAAAGTGTTTGACCAACATTTTCGATTTTGCACGGAAGGCAAGCTCAAAATTATTTCTACATGTATATTAAAAGTATGTTTCAAATCATTCGTTAAGACAGCCACTACAAGATATATTATTTGTAAGAAACCGATATAATTGAGTTGATGTTAATGTTGACGATGATGCATTTGGTGATCAAAAAGAAGGTGAAGTAGGAGGATAAAAGGAAGAGGAAAAACAAAGATGATGATGCTAATGAAGAAAATAATAATAGGATAAAGAAGATGAATAATAATAATAATAATGATAATAATAATAATAATAATAATAATAATAATAATAATAATAATAATAATAATAATAATGATAATAATAATAATAATAATAAGAAGAAGATGAAGATGAAGAAGAAGAAGAAAAAGAAGAAGAAGAAGAAGAAGAAGAAGAAGAAGAAGAAGAGGAAAATATCAATTAATCATCCTGGGTCCAACAGAAATTGAACTCTTTACTAATGAAGGAAATCTATATATAGAACGAAGATGACGTCACTCAGGTCTTTGTTGTTTTCTGCCATCCACGTTTATAATAGTCATTCTCACTAAACTGTATTAACCAGACTATAAATGTTCAATGTTACACACAGTTTTGTGTATTGGTCCGTTTATTTTCGGATGGCAATGTGAGCTTCTTAGCCAAGCGCACACAATTTATATTCTTCGTCTATTTGTTAGTCAACTCAGGATAAAATTTATTATAACTATTTTGAAGCCCACTCACTCATGTATAACTTTGTAAAGCCTCTTTGCGCTTGTTTGCCATCATACAAATGGCGCAACAGTTGAAAAGTGTGCTTTTAAGAAGAAAATCAATTCACCATTTTAAAATGTGTGCCCGGTAAAATTTTATTTAAACAACACTTTTGAAGAGCAAAACCATTTGCTTTCAAGCTAGAGGAGACTAAAATAAGCGCTCACAGCCTCAGGCACATAATTTTCTGTTTAACACCCTTATTTAATTTCATTATTCAATGGAGTGACGTTTACAGTTGGTCAAAGCATTTTTTAAAATAACACATGGCCCACGAAAGCCTTTTCAGTGTTGTAGGAGTGGTCCTGGTGAATAAATGACCCATAACTTTATTAGAGAACTCTCTGAAGTGAAGTCTAGTTAACGTCTAATATCAGGTTGGCGTTGGCGCGTTTTGTTGAAAACGTTTTGTTGAAGCAATGGTAGTAGTCCTTTTTGTGAAAATGTGCAAATGGATATCTTAATTACATACATATTTTCCCTAATTTACATTTTAAAAATAATTCAGTATTCTCAACTTTTTTAATGTAGTTGATAATATGATGGAGTCATTATTTAATGATAGATATTACATGCCATTGATATTGTGTGCCTAGAGCTATTGTGTACGGGACAGGCCCTATATAAATAAATTGCATTACTTTATTATTATTATTATTATTATTATTATTATTATTATTATTATTATTATTATTATTATTATTATTATTATTATATTATTATTATTATTATTATTATTATTATTATTATTATTATTTTCTTCTTCTTCTTCTTCTTCTTCTTCTTCTTCTTCTTCTTCTTCTTCTTCTTCTTCTTCTTATTATTATTATTATTATTATTATTATTATTATTATTATTATTAATTACAGGTAATGCAACCTGTTTTATGTCGTATTCTGAAAAAAAACAACACGTTATTAAAACTTTGGCCAGCAAACTCCTTCTATCTCTCTACATACTATCAATTGATTACAATGACCCTTTTCTTCATGTCCATGAAGACTGGTTTGAAACTCTTTGACAATATGAAGATCATTTAAATTGATCGATATTTGAAGGACGAGTTTTCTAGCCAAGAATATATTGATGTGTTTGGGTTTTTGTGTGTTTGTATGTTTTGTTTGTTTTGTTTTGTTTTGTTTTTCGTTGGGGGGGGGGGGGTCTTTTTGTGGGGCCAGAATATGGCAACAATGGGTCACCTCGCTCGCTTGGGCTTTTAATTCCTAATGAGTTCACCAGGGATCGCTGGGATTGGGAACGAATTTGGAAATCTAAAAGCAAGAATGAAAGATTTCTCGTATATCTCCTTTTCTGACACAATTTTATGGGGGTTTTTTTCTGTCTAAATTATATTATGTGATAAGGATGTGTTAATAACGCTTGCCCCGTGTCTGTGTAACTAAAATTTAAAATAGAAGCTTGGGAGTTTGACCTCACCTGTTTGAACTAATTATTATAGAGTTACGAGTCAGAATTTACATTTGTACACCATTGATCTTTGTATTTCAGTCTTGATGGTCTTCTTTCCGTTACCTATTCCGAGAGAGCAAGTATTATCACTTACGGCACGCCCAGATGCCAACATGAAAAACTACTAGGTTACCGAAGAATGACAAAACTCTTTTTATTAACCAAACTATTAAAATCAACGTGCATTAGAATTCTACTGAAAATTAGCATAATATTCATTATGGTGTATTTTCTGTATTGCTTGACTTTAACACTAAAATTCAAGGCATGACATAAAAAAAGAACCAAGTTACACTTACTATATTGACCCCCTAACAGCATTTGTTCTATCTCCCATTGAATCTGAAAAGGATTTGGCATTATCTGTAAATGTCGATGTTCATATCGATACCTGGATTAATCGACCTAACAGGACAATGAGGATAATATTAGATATATAGAAGTTTTGTCACTCTTTCTTGGTTTCTTTTAAGTCGCTAGTTCAACTTATTCTCGAATATGGCAATATAAGTATAATGAAAAGAAAGTCAATGCATCTTGAAAATGCACAACGACGGGCAATCAAAATGCTTCAAAATGGCTATTACCGTTCATACGAAGAAAGATTAAAACATATGCATCACCCTAGTTTAAAGTACAGAAGAATTAGTGGTGGCTTGAACCGAAATTATAGATTAATACACAGGATTGATAACATTAATTCATCACAATTCATCACTTTCTCTATTGTAATGTTTATTTACAAGAGGAGATAAACGTTGATTTGGGAGAAACCCCGATTTTTCTTCAGCGTAATACCAAAATTATCACAAGGCTTCCTTATTATCCTTTGTAAAAAAAATAAAGTAGAAGTACATTTTTTTTTATTCGCGGCACTCATCCGGTTTTACTAAAAATAGATTTTAACGCCTAATATATATTGACCACAGTCGACGTGTACACGTATGCAGGTCTAACATCCGAACACACTTAGAGACCTAGTTAAACAGTATTGTAATGAACAATATTTTGAGCCCATTTTTAAAGATTTCCATTATAAATGAGCCCATAATAAATAGGGTTATCAGACTTGCAAATAAGTGCACGGCGACCACAACGATAACTCTTAAGGTCAAATCGTTAGATTCGAAAACCAGTCGGTATAAACAAAAAGAATACATTTTGATAAGAATAATGGGGGTAAAGTTATCGGAGAGATGTATTAATAAACTGCGTTTGAAATACCCAATACCCGCCCCAAGATCTCACAGCGGCATTGTGAACTCGTTCAAATTACCATTAGATAGAACGATTTTGACGTCACTCATCTTTGTTATTGTTTTTAATGAATGGTTCTCACTTAATTGTATTAATCAATAACCGTTTAAGAGGTTTTGTGTGTTGGTGCGTCATATCGGCTGACGGATTTTATGAATTTTTAAACTAAACCCAATACATTCATACAACCGCCCACTCTGACAATGTGAAAAAAGCTTAATCTAGATCATTTTACATTTCACGTATTTGGAAGCATTTACTCATAAAAATTGTTTTAAAATATGAAAAGTATGAAAAACATGAAAATTTAAAATGAACATAAAAAGTGTGACTGTACTAGATATTGTGACTAAAAACCATGCAGTTTACAATACTAAACAATCATTATATTCAACCGTTAAAAAAATCAATTAAATATCAAATTATCCAGCTTTTGAAAACAAAGCAAACTTTTACAACGTATTGCACCAAACTCATTTTTTTTACTAAAAAAGATCTGATAATGGATTAAAACTGAATCAGCTATGCTCTTTACATATACTTTGAACGACTAGAGACACCGGTATAGCACGCCTAGCCCCAATGATGCGAAATACTTCATGTCTGTGTAACCTCCAAAACAATTATTTAGAATGTTGTCTAAAATGCCAACCATTGCAAAATTGCTACATTCCATTACTGTTTGTCTTGTTCATTAAAACAATTCGTTTCGTTTGTTACGAAAAATGTAGAAGAAGAAACAAGAAATCTTAGAGTTTTTGAAAATTACTGTTGTTTCGCAAACTTTGAAATTGAAAGTCAGATTGTAAATTTTTAACAATAAAGTGAGTCCTGTCTGAAAACATTCAATGCGAATTAAAAAGGCACTATCTTATGATGTCAAAATTAATCCCAGCTTTTCTAGCGTAAACAGACAATAACATTATGTTACTTTATTTTAGAGGGCATCAGTCCATAACAAAGTACTCTCCGTCAGAACTAGTATACCTAGCCATACAAAACTCCTTAGTGGACAGAGGGGTCTACCCCCCCCCCCCCCCCCCCCCCCCCCCCCCCCCAAAAAAAAAAAAATTAAAAAAAAACTCCAAAAAAAAAACCCAAAAAAACCCCCAGTAATTTAGTGTATGTCGTGACACTAGACAATAATTTACTTCCAAGTCGAGTGCAAGTGGCACCCTACGAAACTTGAACTTTAATATCCACAATATATGTTCAAAGTGCTTCACAAATCGTCCAACGTCACGAAACGATTAACATGCGAGATCGCAAATTTATTCTTCGACAGACACAATGCTGTTAATGACTAAGTAGTAATTTTACACAGGAGTGTAACGGAGTGAAGTGAGAAAATGGGGCGCTGCGTGACTCAGCGGTACGGTCTTTGCTTCGTATCCGAAAGATACCAAGTTCGATCACCCGTCACTGCGCCTTGAGCAAGTCACCTCGCCCTAGCTCAATTTGTGGCGCTGCATTGAGGCTGACGCCTGGGTTATTCCAGTCTTCCCTTGGAATAGACCCTAGAGACAAATTCTGTGGGATGAATAAAAGGAATATTGCCGTATCTTATCTTAAAGAGCCTTTCCAAGACTTACATCCACAAGGGGACTTGACCCAGAGATCCTCTGGTCCGAATGTAAAAGTCCTATTATGAAAAGACCACAAAGCAGTTAATTTTTTTTTTGATATTTCATTTATAGTTCTCCTTACAGCAATTTATTACTATTATCTAAGTGTAGAATAATATGATATCTTTCCTGATAGAGAACCAACGTTTAACACACCGTAGAGGTTGCCGTCAAGGTGCACTTATTAACAGGTCTGATAATCCAAATCATTACGGGCTCGTTGTTGTAATGGAAATACTCTCAAAACAACGGACAATATTATCCATTACAATTACAACCCTAAGTGCACTAGTTATCAGACCTGCAAACATAAGCATATAAGTTGCCGCAGTTTTAAATCCTTTCTAAAACGACAATGTAATATAACATTTTATAATTTTAACTATGAGCGCATCAACAGCTAGGGGACTGGGCTTCCATTCGTGCTTAACTAGTTAACTGCCGTACTCTGGAAAGACACGAATTTTTTTTAAAATTGACCAGAAAACGCATATACGTCAATTATCGACCAATTTAGTAATTTAATTCGATCAATATTTGAAGGACGAGTTTTCTGGCCAAATTTTAAAAAACTTGTCTTTCTAGTGTACGGCAATTAACTGGTTAATGGAGGATGGTTGCTGTGGTATGGACGTACAAGAACGGTTGATTTAGTCGAGTCGCTGTTTTGTTCTATATTTCAAACCATGTTCTAAAAGTTTTCCAGTTGTCAAAAACTCGAGCCCCGACTTATACTTTTTTTCAGCAATGTGATTAATCGATTTTTAATAGAATGGTGCATAACAACCGCCTCTGGCAGGTCTTGGAATGGGGTTCTTGAAAAGAGTTGCTGAACATTCAAGCCATACCTCACCGAGAATGATAGTCAGATTTAAACCATAGCTTTCTGATTGGCGTCCAGGACTATTAGAGTTTAATCCCATCTAAGTCTCCAATTTGGCAGCAGCAGCTTCTAATGGTATCACACTACTATGTTATGATGATCAATGAGAGTAACTAGATAAGTTTTCGGAATTGGGCATAAAGAATAATGGCATTGCCATCAAATGAATAAAGCTTCTCAAAGTGCTCTCCTTGAGCATGGATGCAAATTTTCATCCTCTTAAACCAAAAACCAAAGCAGTTTTGCCACATTTCAGGTGGTGTGACTGAAATTTCATCTTCAATGCCCTTACGGCGTCTTCAGCAGTCTCGAATATAATCCCACGAAGTTTGTCCTTGACAAATGGGAACTAAAGAAGTCACACGAAGCCAGGTCATGAGAATATACAAGGTGGGTTAGGATTTGAACGTTGTATTCAGTCAAGAACTAAAATGTTCAAATGGCTGTATGAGCACCAGCGTTGACATGGTGCCTTAGCAACCCTCCTGGGCCTGTGTTTTGGACTCCGTTTTCTCCACTTCTCTAAAATTGTCGGTATTATGGTTAACAAACTAATCTGAGGTGACTGTGCGTCTGTCTTTGAATGGTACTGTGGCGATGTAACCTTTTTAATTGAAAATGCTATCCACCATTTATTTTCCAATGATACGAAATCATTTGAACTTCAGAGGTGGAGTCTCACCAGGCAAAAGCCAGACTTCAGTTGGGTCATATATATATATATATATATCCATCTTTTATCTCCAGTCACGATGTTTTCCACATCGTTAGATCGACCTCGAACCGCTGAAACCTAGTAGTGAAAAAATGAACGCGTTGTTGTTTTTGTTCATCGGTGAGTTGGTGAGGCACCTATCGAGCGGACACCATATGGACATTAAGATATTCGTGTATTCTCTTTTGGACACTAGGTGATGAAATGCCCTAAGAATACCGTATCTCAGGGTATTTAATACGTGCATCATTTTTAATCATAGCCTTTGTGGCAGACCCTGACTTTTCTTTAACAAGACTTGCAGATTGGCCTTCACGCTCATCTTTGAGGAATCGCCTACCTCTTTTAAATTCACTAAACCAGAAATAAATGTAAGATTTTGATGAAGCAGATTCCAAGAAAATATTGTGCAAAGTTTCACAACAAATGAATACAAATAACCCTTCCAAAAAGTCGTAATAAATCACAGCTCGAAAATCACGAGATCTATTGTTGTTGACACAAATAATGGAATATGACGTCACATATTCGTGTATTGTGTTCAAAATGTGAACAAAAATGAATGAAACATTGCGGGACTTTCTACTAAAGGATGCGTTATGGTTTGCAAAAATAAATTTAGATCTATATTTACTGCTTCCATCCAATTCCGGAAACTTATCCAGTGACCCTTGTATCCAGGACATAAACTCATCGACGCAATCGTGTACGGTCGCGAACCCGCCCGGAAGCTTAGTGACAACGCAACGTCCAACTCGACGCCCTGTGGTTTTGGGCTCTTGACCACAACGGTACATGCTTGTCAGGTAGCATGGCCCTACTAATGAAGGGAGTGTGCCGTGAGGCAGGTTCTCGACCGAAGTCAGTTCGCTGCCACCCCAGTGTCTCTTCTTGCTGGTGGACAAGCCTGACAACGTTCTACCCCCCCCCCCCCCCCCGCCCCCCACACAAGTTTCGAGGAGTCGATGTCCTCGCCCCCTCGAGTGATTGAATTCGTCCAAACCGACTTCCATCTCGTATATGCAGCTCTGTCCTAATTCAAGACAGCTACGCACAGGGGTTGCCTGGACTTATTTCGGTTTGTCCATTATACGCTTACGGTGCGGGGGGGGGGGGGGGGATCCTCGTTCCCTCTCTTTTTAATCTTATTAAGCCTGTTGTTTGTAACGGTCTCCAGCCGGGAATCGGGGGGCTGGATTGCAGCCATCATCGGGCCCCATTCTCTAGGCGCTGTTGTCAGCGTTCCCGACACTAGATATATGGACTTTCGAAATATTTACATCTACCTTCTCAATGTTCTTGCTTCTACCCGACTCTGGGGAGCAATACATCTCGGTGGGATACCGCTTGATTAGCACCTCAAGCTGTTCCCGCCAGCTTCCACAGAAGAGTGTTACGTTTCTCCATCTTCCGGGCAACTCCTTCTAGATTGCTATGAGATAGACTCAATAGGTAAGTCTGCGTTCCAGCGTAACCCCCAGGTACTTTGGATTCAG
>NC_088361.1:52472703-52540203 GCF_034508935.2 Berghia stephanieae
TAGATCTATAAGGTGAGAGAGCGAGCTAGAGAGAGAGAGAGAGAGTGAGAGAGAGAGAGAGAGAGAGAGAGAGAGATTGAGAGAGAGATAGATAGATAGATAGATAGATAGAGAGAGAGAGAGAGAGAGAGAGAGAGAGAGGGGGGGGGGCGGGGGGGGGGGGGGTGAATTCAGCTAGGCTTGTTAACAGAAAAAAGTTATTTTTAATATGTAAATTGTAAAAAAAAAAAAAAAAATTAGGCCATCGCCCAGACATGCCATGAAGGAACATAGATAATCCATCAAGCAAGATGTCTGATGTCAACAGGAATCACCTAGGTTACTCAAAGTGAGCAAATTGGGAGTTAATATTCTTGCCAATCAAAAAACAAAACAAAAAAAAACCCCAAAAAATCAACAAAAAAGCAAAACAACAACAAACATTTTTATAACAAACGAAAGTGCCTGAATCGGGCTCAAACCCCCCCCCCCCTCTCTCTCTCTCTCTCTCTCTCTCTCTCTCTCTCTCTCACTCTCTCTCTCTGTTTGTGTGTGTGTGGGGGGGGGGGGGGGTGCTTTTCTTGTCAATTGTGTCATGTATCAGTACGTAATTCCTAATCAAAATCTCATTGTTGTCAATAATATTATTGTCTCTTTCATCACTCTTTCACCTGTCGTCTCCATGGCTCTTTTGGTCTTCCAGAATTTGTTTTGCCTCGCCGGTTCCAATCTAGAGCTTGCCTTGTAACTCTTCAGGGTTCCTTTGGGTATGCCTAATCCAATGCCATTTTGTCTTTGAAGACATTATAAGACATTGATTTGTTTTTTTGCGTAGTTCACTGAAACTGTTACTGAAATGCGTTAAAGCAACTGATTTATGATAAATGAAATAGCCTTAACAGTGATCATTTGAAATAGATAGCGATTGTCTGATCCGTCCAAAATTGAATAATACATGGTGCGCCAAGCTTGTATCTATGTAGACCTCAAAGGTTCGATCCGCCGATCGTGAAAATCGAGACTTCAGTTTGATCCGCCAACTATCGATAAATTTCATAGCGTGGTCATATCAGATTAGACAAAACTCTCTTAAATTTCCATTAATAGTTTGACCTGACACGCTATAACATGAAGCTGGTGATGAAAATCTTCTTATTGTGACTGTGCTGGATGGACAGTCACAAGAAGGAATCCTGTTTGCACTTTGATATGAATTCTCATTGTGGAACAGCATGAAGGACATTGAAAGTGGCAAGGGATCAGATGGGTGACAATGATTGCTATGACTGAAAACTGTGAATCCGGCTTTCAGTTTGGCACTTTATTTCCTACTCAACTCATGTGTGAATGAGTATTTGGACATTGGCAGAGACAGATGTTAAAGATGATTGTATAAATAGGGAATTTCACAGAAAACAGACACCAAAATTTGGTTCCATGTGGGATGCAAGATTGGTAAATGAGTTAATATTGTGAGCATAGTTGAACTATGAATTGCGAATTATAGATGACAATTTATGACAATTTTTGGAACAAACTGTCATCAGACTCCATCGACAGTCTTTTGATTAAAGTCATAGCAATGTTACCACTATAGCTCAAAACAATGGTCAACACGGATGTTATTTATATCTTAGTCTGTTCTGGTTTTTTGCTATTCCTCTGTAAACGAAACGACCACACAAAGGCCTGACATAATATTTGAACAGTTTCTTTAGACAAGTTACAGTTCATGAAATGAACCTAAGGAATAAGAATGAAATGCTTCCAGGATTTCAAACAAAATCTAAGAACTACAAGAGATTCTCAAACCTACGCAACGGTTTATTTTTTTACTTACCAGTCTGTAGTTATCTACGTAGGAGGACTATTTGACAAAGATATACCGTAAGATCTTTTGAACGTATAAAACGTTTGTACTCAGATATATATTTCAATGAATGGTCTCTTATTCAATTATCGTCATACCAAACTCAGACAGAAAATTTGAGTCGTGTACTCTCCCTTACAGATGCCCAATGTTACAACGCAGGTCACTGACAATTTACGGTAATGTAATTTAGTGGAAATGACCAAAAACATTCTAAGGTCCCAAGGCATTGATATGGCATTTGGTCTGATCCATTTAGTGATCGATGGTCTTTCATCACGTTGATGGAGTGCCAAGTTTGCCAAGTTATCTGTTTCATTAAAAATAATTCCGAGAGCTTTGGTACCTTGTTGGATTGGACTATTCATATCAACCTAAATTATTTACTTAACGCCTCTCTCTCTCTCTCTCTCTCTCTCTCTCTCTCTCTCTCTCTCTCTCTCTCTCTCTCTCTTTCTCTCTCTCTCTCTTTTTCTTTCTTTCTTTCTCCAGTGGATGGAATTCCCCGACTGAGAGGGGGGAGTGTTTTCCCTGGGGCTATTAGATTCTCAAGTTTGAGAACTTTTGACGACAAGTTGGGTCAATCGCGATCGATTAAAATTTGAAATGTAAGGTTTCTGGGAAAAACGACAAAATGCTGTTTCTTTTATTTCAAACAGTATTGACTTCGGTGGATAAATGTTGGTGCTGCACTCAATGATGGCACGGATATATCTTCCCTCATCAACTTTGTCTATTCTGATTTAGGCCACTTTGAGACTAGTTATAGAAATAAAGTTGCTGAAACAGAAGATACGTGGCCTACTTCTGATCCTTTTTTTTCATTCTCGACTTTGCCCTAAATAATGATATTAATAATAATAATAATAATAATAATAATAATAATAATAATAATATAATAAAATAATAATAATAATAATAATAATAATAATAATAATAATAATAATAATAATAATAATAATAATAATAATAATGATAATAATAATAATAATAATAATAATAATAATAATAATAATAATAATGATAATAATAATAATAATAATAATAATAATAATAATGATAATGATGATGATGATGATGATGATGATGATGATGATGATAATAATAATAATAATAATAATAATAATAATAATAAATAATAATAATAATAATCTTACTACCACCAGAAAAAAAAAAAAAAAAAAAAAAAAAAAAAAAAAAAAGGAAGACAAAAACAAACAAAAGAAATAAAACAAAAATGAAACAACAAAAAATATTTTAAAAGCAAAAACCACAAAAAATACATAAAAGCTTCAGAGAGCATTTAAAGGTTTTTTAAAACCTATTAGCTCTTAAACGATACGATACGGTACAAACAAAAAGCAAAGATAAAAGTTCATAATACATCAAAACATAATCCATTGCAACAACATCAAAAGTTGCGACCGATTATCAGACCTATGGAAGAGCTTGACAATAACACACACAAAAAAGGCAAACTTACTCCTGAATCCTAAAGCATTGAAACCACAATCAGCCGTGCAATGAAAAACACATTCTTGAAATTTTTGGCCTGATCGACCTTCGAATATCGATCGATTAAGATTACTCACATTTTAACAAAAACTCTCAAACTTGGAACTCCAAAAAAGTCCCAGGTTTGAAAGTTTTTGACAAGATAATATAATGAAAATGTTGCTGCTCGAAGCTCGAAGAAATAAATAACAATATGAAATTGAATGTAAGCTACAATTTTATGAACAAAAACAGATAAAATGGACTTTTCGGGTTTCTCCTTTATCAACAAAACAGGATGAGTGAAACACTACGGACGGATGAGATAATATATATATATATTATATATATAATAATCATTTTAATCAATCGATATATGAAACGAGTTACCTGGTAAAAATATTTTAATGTATTTTTTCAGAGCAAGGCAGTATAGTAATACTAATAGACGAAGTTTGGAACACAGGAATAGTCTTTTTTAGTCTTTTTTGTTTGTTTTTTTTTTTTTTTTTTAAACTTTATATTATAGTTTTGTAAAGCATAAGTATCACTTTATAGTCATTTTAATAAAACTATTCTCAAATAAACTTCTATACCATTTCTGCTCATTCCTTTTTTAAAATAGATATTTAAAAAATCATGCATAGGTATATATATATATATATATATATATATATATATATATATATATATATATATATAGAGAGAGAGAGAGAGAGAGAGAGAGAGAGAGAGAGAGAGAGAGAGAGATTGTAACATCAGATCCTTTAAAATGGAATTGCACCTCGGTTTGGCAACAAGTAGTATAGGGAGAAACGAATATGTTGTCCAAATAAAAAGAATGATAACATCGTTGAAGGATTTGCAAATCCATTGATTTATATAATAAATCATTGCCGTTTATTTCTAAAACAGAAAAAGGACAATTATTATTGGCTTAGTTATGTATTTGTTCGTATTTTTGAAAGATGCATTGCACAAATGAAATTATAGTATATATCTATTGAAATTAACAGTCAATAATCGACGTATGTAGTCTTAGATTCGTGTCAATAAATTACTCACCTACACCAATTTTCAGCACATTTTCTTTATTTTCCTTACATACAATACATATCCGAGGAACTAACATAACTTTGAAACTCAAAGTTTTGTGGGTTTTAATGTCACCCCGATTTCCCAATAATAGGTTGTCAAGAAAGTGAAAACACTCGAAATATCAAAGGAATTTCTGATCATGGAATTATGATACATGATTCATTAAAAAGATTCATTCAGGTCCATTGATTTTATCAGATGATCGGAGCAATCAAAAAGCATAAAGAATAAAAGAATTGTTTACAAAAGACAGAATTGCAAACAAGAATATTATATATAACACGATAATAAAAATCAAGTCAAATGATTGACACAACTGGAAACGTGTGGTGACGGATGGTCGATCTTTCCAACAGAACTGCTTTGGATTCTGCTGTCTGGGTCAATTAAGATATTGGCTAGCACTATTCAGTATCTGATACTGAATAGTGGTTTTGCACTATTCAGTATCTGATACTGAATAGTGGTTTTGTACTATTCAGTATCTGATACTGAATAGTGGTTTTGTACTATTCAGTATCTGATACTGAATAGTGGTTTTGCACTATTCAGTATCTGACACTGAATAGTGGTTTTGCACTATAATACGGTGTTTTTTTTTCCGAAACCCGACAAAGTTATGGGAAGACGGCAGCTGTGGGAGTGAATATCGGACTCAGAGAAGTGTACAACTGTGGGGAGTGAACCTGGGACTGGGTTTCAGCGGGTTTCGTAATAAAAAGCCGGACGACACCTGGCAATATCCGACAAAGTTATGGGACGTAGGCAGCAGCGTGTGTGTGTGTGTGTAGAGGCTTAGGGGGGGGGGGGGGGGGGGAGGAGGGGGTGAACCTGAGATTCAGGGAAGTGTACACCAGTGGGGAGTGAACCTGGGACTCTGGGTTTTATAAAAAAGCAATAACAAATTGGGGGGGGATTACTTTTGTACGAAACCCGACAATATGCGGCAAAGAAGTGGAAAGTAGGCAAAGCGTGGGGAGTGAACCTGGGACTCAGTGAAGTGTACACCAGTGGGGAGTGAACCTGAGACTATGGTTTTCGGCGAGCTTCAGCTAGTTTCATATAAAATCAATTACTTTTTTACAAAACCCGACGAAACCTTGCAATATCCAAGAAAGTTATGGGTAGTAGGCAACAGTGGGGAGTGAACCTGAGATTCGGGGAAGTGTACACCAGTGGGGAGTGAACCTGGGACTGGGTTTCGGCGGATTTTGTTATTTTAAAAAAGCAATTACTTTTTGTTTACGAAATGCGCCAAATGCCAACAAATTGGGGCAAAGTTATGGAAAGAAAGCAAATATTGGGGACTGAACCTGAGACTCAGGGAAGTGTACACCAGTAGGGAGTGAACCTGAGACTCTGGGTTTAGGCGAATTTCAGCGAGTTTCATATATAAGCAATTACTTTTTTATGAAACCCGACGAAACCTGGCAATATCCGACAAAGTTATTGAAGTAGGCAACAGTGGGGGGGGGGGGGTGAACCTGAGATTCAGGGAAGTGTACACTTGTGGGGAGTGAACCTGGGACTCTGGATATTGTAAAAAGACAATACCAAGGGGGAGGGGGAATTACTGTTTTACGAAACCCGCCAAAACCCGACAACGTTATGGGAAGCAGGCAGCAGTGGGGAGTGAATCTGGGATTTGGACACAGATGAGGATTGAACCTGGGACTGCGAGAGGCTGATACCAGTGGACAGTGAGCTCAGAATGTACTTTTATTTCGAAACCCACCGAAATTATCAAAAGTTATGGGAAGTGGGCACCATTGGGCAATGAACCGGGACTGAGGGAAGTGCACACTGGTTGAGAGTGAACCTGGGACTGTGAGAAGAGGATATCAGTGGAAATGAACCTGGGACTATGGGAGTTGGGTACCAGACGATAATGAAGCAATTACTTTTTTACGAAACCCGCCAAAACCCACCGAAAAACCATAGACTTAGGTTTATTCCCATATAGTGTACACTTCCCTGAGTCTCAGGTTCACTCCCCCACTGTTGCCTACTTTCTTTCCATAACTTTGTTGGATATTGTTGAGTTTCGTAAAAAAGTAATTGCTTTTTTGTTACGAAACCCAGTCCCAGGTTCACTCCCCAATGGTGTACACTTCCCTGAGTCCCAGGTTCACTCCCCACTGCTGCCTGCTTCCCCTAACTTTGTCAGGTTTCGGCGTGTTTCGGCAGGTTTCAGGTTTCGTAAAAAAAGAAACACCCCTAAAAATACCACGTGTATTCAGTAAATAGAAGTCAATGGTAGTCTAATATTCAGTATCTGTTTAAATTATTATTATTATTATTATTATTATTATTATTATTATTATTATTATTATTATTATTATTATTATTATTATTATTATTATTATTATTATTATTATTATTATTATTATTATTATTATTATTATTATTATTATTATTATTATTATTATTATTATTATTATTATTATTATCACGTAAATTTTAATATAATACTGCAATTAATTCACGGAAGTACATCATTCAATTAAAAATGGCAGAAAGTCTGGCCACATATTTATAATGAATCGGGATTGTCTTTGATGACAAAACAAACAAACAAACAAAAACAACAACAAGAACAACAACAACAACAAATGTGACAAACAGAAAAAAGCAAGATTTTAAAAAGTAATGAACAATAGAAGAGCACATCAATGAAAAACAACAACGAGATTATAACACATAAAAGATATTCGTAATAAATCGATAACTGATTAAATAACTCCTACTACTTGATTTAAAAATCATAATCATAATAATGATGATGATGACGATTACAACAACAACAATAATAATAATAGTAAGTAGAAATAAATAATAATAATAATAATAATAATAATAATAATAATAATAATAATAATAATAATAATAATAATAATAATAATAATAATAATATAATAATAATAATAATAATAATAATAACAATAATAATAATAGTATAATATAAACATTAAAATATATTACAAGCAAATAAAATGATTAAAACAAAAATATTGGGGAAAAATAAAAGTTAACCCGGCCGGGATTTGAACTCTCGAACCTTAAGTTCAGAGTCAAACAGCTTATCCACCAAGCCATGGTGTCACTGAACTTTTAGTGACATTTAATCATGTCTATTTAGACATTAAAAAATGTATTTGAATGCCACTCTTCTTTTGATATTTTGAACTTTGTTAATTGCACAATAGCAGAAATTTAAAATTAACGATCAAAATATTTCTACAACTTTGAATCGGGCTCTCAGTCAGTTACTGCACGAGTTCAATCTGGTAGTAGGTCAGCAGTTTATTTACATTCAACTGAGATTGTCGCACTTTTCACTCTCTCTATAATAAAAGAGTTCCGTATGGATACTGAATAGTGGCAAAGCACTATTCAGTATCTGATACTGAATAACCACTTCCTTAAGATATTATACCGGTGTGTCTTTTTTACGAAACCCGCCGAAACCCTGCGAAACCCGCCGAAACCCGCCGAAACCCGACGAAACCCGACGAATCCCGACAAAGTTATGGGAAGTAGGTGGCAGTGGGGAGTGAACCCAGAACTCAGGTAAGTGTACACCATTGGGGAGTGAACCTGGGACTGGGTTTCGGCGGGTTTCGTAAAAAAGAACCAGTGTTTTTTACAAAACCCGCCGTAACCCGCCGAAACCCGGCGAAACCCGACAATATCCAGCAAAGTTATGGGAAGTAGACAACTGTTGGGAGTGAACCCGAGACTCAGGGAAGTGTACACCAGTCGGGAGTGAACCTGAGACTAAGGTTATCGGCCGGTTTCTGCGGGTTTCGTAAAAAAGAATTAGTGCTTTATTACGAAACCCGCCGAAACCCGCCGAAACCCGACAATATCCGGCAAAGTTATGGGAGTTTGGCAACAGTGGGGGGTGATCCAGGAGTCAGGGAATTGCACACCAGTGGGGAGTTAACCTGGGACTGTGTAAAAAGGATATCAGAGGGAAATAAACCTGGGACTAAAGGGAGATGGATACCATTGGAAGTTGAAGCCGGATATGGGAGTTGAGTACCAGAGGAGAATGAACCTGACACTATAGAAGGTGGGCGCCAGTGGGGAGTGAACCTGGGACTGTGTAAAAAGGATATCAGTGGGAAATAAACCTGGGACTAAAGGGAGATGGATACCATTGAAAGTTGAAGCCGGATATGGGAGTTGAGTACCAGAGGAGAATGAACCTGACACTATAGGAGATGGGCGCCAGTGTGGAGTGAACCTGTGACTCAGGGAAGTGTACACCACTTGGGAGTTAACCTTGGACTGAGGGAGATGGATAACTGTGGGTATCCGAGCCGAACTATAGGAGTTGGGTACCAGAGAAGAATGAACCTGACACTATAGAAGGTGGGCGCCAGTGGGGAGTGAACCTGGGATTCAGGGAATTGCACACCAGTGGGGATTTAACCTGGGAATATGTAAAAAGGATATCAGTGGGAAAAAAAACCTGGGACTAAAGGGAGATGGATACCATTGAAAGTTGAAGCCGGATATTAGAGCTTGGTACCAGAGGAGAATGAACCTGACACTATAGGGGGTGGGCGCCAGTGGGGAGTGAACCTGGGACTATGTAAAAAGGAGATCAGTAGGAAATAAATCTGGGACTAAAGGGAGATGGATACCATTGGGAGTTGAAGCCGGATTTGGGAGTTGGGTACCAGAGGAGAGAGAAACCCGACACTATAGGAGGTGGGCGCCAGTGGGGAGTGAACCTGGGACTATGTAAAAAGGAGATCAGTAGGAAATAAACCTGGGACTAAAGGGAGATGGATACCATTGGGAGTTGAAGCCGGATTTGAGAGTTGGGTACCAGAGGAGAGAGAAACTGACACTATAGGGGGTGGGCGCCAGTGGGGAGTGAACCTGGGACTATGTAAACAGTATATCAGTAGGAAATAAATCTGGGACTAAAGGGAGATGGACACCATTGAAAGTTGAAGCTGGATATGAAAGTTTGGTACCAGAGGAGAATGAATCTGACACTATAGAAGGTGGGCGCCAGTGGGGAGTGAACCTGGGACTATGTAAACAGGATATCAGTGGGAAATGCACCTGGGACTAAAGGGAGATGGATACCATTGAAAGTTGAAGCCGGATATGAGAGCTTGGTACCAGAGGAGAATGAACCTGACACTATAGGGGGTGGGCGCCAGTGGGGAGTGAAAACCCGGGACTATGTAAAAAGGAGATCAGTAGGAAATAAATCTGGGACTAAAGGGAGATGGATACCATTGGGAGTTGAAGCGAGATTTGGGAGTTGGGTACCAGAGGAGAGAGGAACCTGACACTGTAGGAGATGGGCGCCAGTGTGGAGTGAACCTGGGACTATGTAAAAAGGATGTCAGTAGGAAATAAATCTGGGACTAAAGGGAGATGAATACCATTGAAAATTGAAGCCGGATATGAGAGCTTGGTACCAGAGGAGAATGAACCTGACACTATAGGGGGTGGGCGCCAATGGGGAGTGAACCTGGGACTATGTAAACAGGATACAGTGGGAAATGCAACCTGGGACTAAAGGGAGATGATACCATTGAAAGTTGGAAGCCGGATATGAGAGCTTGGTACCAGAGGAGAATGAACCGACACTATAGGGGTGGGCGCCAGTGGGGAGTGAACCTGGGACTATGTAAAAAGGAGATCATTAGGAAATAAATCTGGGACTAAAGGGAGATGGATACCATTGGGAGTTGAAGCGAATTTGGGAGTTGGGTACCAGAGGAGAGAGAAACCTGAACTGTAGGAGATGGGCGCCAGTGTGGAGTGAACCTGGGACTATGTAAAAAGGATGTCAGTAGGAAATAAATCTGGGACTAAAGGGAGATGAATACCATTGAAATTGAAGCCGGATATGGAGCTTGGTACCAGAGGAGAATGAACCTGACACTATAGGGTGGGGCGCCAATGGGAGTGAACCTGGGACTAGTAAACAGTAACGAATTGGGAATTAAACCTGGGACTAAGGGAGATGTATACCATTGAAGTTGGAGCCCGAATATAGGTTGGTACCAGAGGAGAATGAACCCGACACTATAGGAGGTGGGCGCCAGTGGGGAGTGAACCTGGAATATGTAAAAAGGAGATCATAGGAGAATAAATCTGGACTAAAGGGGTGGATCCCATGGAGTTGACCGATTTGGAGTTGGGTCCAGAGAGATAACCTATACTATAGGAATGCCCAGTGTGAGTGAACCTGGACTGTCAAAAAGGAGTCATAGACATCAAACTGGGACTAAAAGAACGCTACCATTTGAAATTGAAGTGTTATGGATTGATACCATAGGAGATAACCTGACACTATAGAATGGCGCCATTATGAACCTTGGACTCAGGATGCACCCAATTGGAGTTAACCTGCTTGGAATGGATAATTGGTATCCAGCGACTGATAGATTGTGTACCAAGAGAGGTAACCTGACACTAAAGGGGCCCCGTGGATGTGACCTGGATATCTAAATAGATATCGTGGGAAATAAATCCGGCTTCAACTTCCCAATGGTGTTCCATCTCCCTTTAGTCCCAGATTTATTTCCTACTGATATCCTTTATACATATTCCCAGGTTAATCCCCACTGGTGTGCAATTCCCTGAGTCCCAGGTTCACTCTCCACTGGCGCCCACCTCCTATTGTGTCAGGTTCATTCTCCTCTGGTACCAAACTTTCATATCCCATTTCAACTTTCAATGGTATCCATGTCCCTTTAGTCCAAGGTTTATTTCCCACTGATATCCTGTTTACATAGTCCCAGGTTCACTCCCCACTGGCGCCCACCCCCTATAGTGTCAGGTTCATTCTCCTCTGGTACCAAGCTCTCATATCCGGCTTCAACTTTCAAGGGTATCCATCTTCCTTTAGTCCCAGGTTTATTTCCCACTGATATCCTTTTTACATATTCCCAGGTTAAATCCCCACTGGTGTGCAATTCCCTGAATCCCAGGTTCACTCCCCACTGGCGCCCACCTTCTTTAGTGTCAGGTTCATTCTCCTCTGGTACCCAACTCCTATAGTTCGGCTCGGATACCCACAGTTATCCATCTCCCACAGTCCAAGGTTAACTCCCAATTGGTGTGCACTTCCCTGAGTCCCAGGTTCACTCCACACTGGCGCCCATCTCCTATAGTGTCAGGTTTCTCTCTCCTCTGGTACTCAACTCCCAAATCCGGCTTCAACTCCCAATGGTATCCATCTCCCTTTAGTCCCAGGTTTATTTCCCACTGATATCCTGTTTACATAGTCCCAGGTTCACTCCCCACTGGCGCCCACCTCCTATAGTGTCAGGTTCATTCTCCTCTGGTACCAAACTCTCATACCCGGCTTCAAATTTTCATGGTATCCATCTCCCTTTAATTCCAGGTTTATTTCCCACTGATATCCTGTTTACATAGTCCCAGGTTCACTCCCCACTGGCGCCCACCTCCTATAGTGTCAGGTTCATTCTCCTCTGGTACCAAACTCTCATACCCGGCTTCAAATTTTCATGGTATCCATCTCCCTTTAATTCCAGGTTTATTTCCCACTGATATCCTTTTTACATATTCCCAGGTTAAATCCCCACTGGTGTGCAATTCCCTGAATCCCAGGTTCACTCCCCACTGGCGCCCACCTTCTATAGTGTCAGGTTCATTCTTCTCTGGTACCCAACTCCTATAGTTCGGCTCGGATACCCACAGTTATCCATCTCCCACAGTCCAAGGTTAACTCCCAATTGGTGTGCACTTCCCTGAGTCCCAGGTTCACTCCACACTGGCGCCCATCTCCTATAGTGTCAGGTTTCTCTCTCCTCTGGTACTCAACTCCCAAATCCGGCTTCAACTCCCAATGGTATCCATCTCCCTTTAGTCCCAGGTTTATTTCCCACTGATATCCTGTTTACATAGTCCCAGGTTCACTCCCCACTGGCGCCCACCTCCTATAGTGTCAGGTTCATTCTCCTCTGGTACCAAACTCTCATACCCGGCTTCAAATTTTCATGGTATCCATCTCCCTTTAATTCCAGGTTTATTTCCCACTGATATCCTGTTTACATAGTCCCAGGTTCACTCCCCACTGGCGCCCACCTCCTATAGTGTCAGGTTCATTCTCCTCTGGTACCAAACTCTCATACCCGGCTTCAAATTTTCATGGTATCCATCTCCCTTTAATTCCAGGTTTATTTCCCACTGATATCCTTTTTACATATTCCCAGGTTAAATCCCCACTGGTGTGCAATTCCCTGAATCCCAGGTTCACTCCCGACTGGCGCCCACTTTCTTTAGTGTCAGGTTCATTCTCCTCTGGTACCCAACTCCTATAGTTCGGCTCGGATACCCACAGTTATCCATCTCCCACAGTCCAAGGTTAACTCCCAATTGGTGTGCACTTCCCTGAGTCCCAGGTTCACTCCACACTGGCGCCCATCTCCTATAGTGTCAGGTTTCTCTCTCCTCTGGTACTCAACTCCCAAATCCGGCTTCAACTCCCAATGGTATCCATCTCCCTTTAGTCCCAGGTTTATTTCCCACTGATATCCTGTTTACATAGTCCCAGGTTCACTGCCCACTGGCGCCCACCTCCTATAGTGTCAGGTTCATTCTCCTCTGGTACCAAACTCTCATACCCGGCTTCAAATTTTCATGGTATCCATCTCCCTTTAATTCCAGGTTTATTTCCCACTGATATCCTTTTTACATATTCCCAGGTTAAATCCCCACTGGTGTGCAATTCCCTGAATCCCAGGTTCACTCCCCACTGGCGCCCACCTTCTTTAGTGTCAGGTTCATTCTCCTCTGGTACCCAACTCCTATAGTTCGGCTCGGATACCCACAGTTATCCATCTCCCACAGTCCAAGGTTAACTCCCAATTGGTGTGCACTTCCCTGAGTCCCAGGTTCACTCCCCACTGGCGCCCACCTCCTATAGTGTCAGATTCATTCTCCTCTGGTACCAAACTCTCATACCCGGCTTCAAATTTTCATGGTATCCATCTCCCTTTAATTCCAGGTTTATTTCCCACTGATATCCTTTTTACATAGTCCCAGGTTCACTCCCCACTGGCGCCCACCTCCTATAGTGTCAGGTTCATTCTCCTCTGGTACCAAACTCTCATACCCGGCTTCAAATTTTCATGGTATCCATCTCCCTTTAATTCCAGGTTTATTTCCCACTGATATCCTTTTTACATATTCCTAGGTTAAATCCCCACTGGTGTGCAATTCCCTGAATCCCAGGTTCACTCCCCACTGGCGCCCACCTTCTATAGTGTCAGGTTCATTCTTCTCTGGTACCCAACTCCTATAGTTCGGCTCGGATACCCACAGTTATCCATCTCCCACAGTCCAAGGTTAACTCCCAATTGGTGTGCACTTCCCTGAGTCCCAGGTTCACTCCACACTGGCGCCCATCTCCTATAGTGTCAGGTTCATTCTCCTCTGGTACTCAACTCCCATATCCGGCTTCAACTCCCAATGGTATCCATCTCCCTTTAGTCCCAGGTTTATTTCCCACTGATATCCTTTTTACACAGTCCCAGGTTAACTCCCCACTGGTGTGAAATTCCCTGAGTCCCAGGTTCACTCCCCACTGGCGCCCACCCTCTATAGTGTCAGGTTCATTCTCCTCTGGTACTCAACTCCCATATCCGGCTTCAACTTTCAATGGTATCCATCTCCCTTTAGTCTCAGGTTTATTTCCCACGGATATCCTTTTTACACAGTCCCAGGTTAACTCCCCACTGGTGTGCAATTCCCCGACTCCCTGGATCACCCCCCACTGTTGCCAAACTCCCATAACTTTGCCGGATATTGTCGGGTTTCGGCGGGTTTCGGCGGGTTTCGGCGGGTTTCGTAATAAAGCACTAATTCTTTTTTCCGAAACCCGCCGAAACCGGCCGATAACCTTAGTCTCAGGTTCACTCCCGACTGGTGTACACTTCCCTGAGTCTCGGGTTCACTCCCCACAGTTGTCTACTTCCCATAACTTTGCTGGATATTGTCGGGTTTCGCCGGGTTTCGGCGGGTTTCGGCGGGTTTCGTAAAAAAGCTGGTTCTTTTTTACGAAACCCGCCGAAACCCAGTCCCAGGTTCACTCCCCAATGGTGTACACTTCCCTGAGTTCTGGGTTCACTCCCCACTGCCACCTACTTCCCATAACTTTGTCGGGATTCGTCGGGTTTCGTCGGGTTTCGTCGGGTTTCGGCGGGTTTCGGCGGGTTTCGGCGGGTTTCGTAAAAAAGACACACCCTATTATACTAGCCTACCAATGATATTATACTCGTTAGATATATACACATAACATCTACAATCGAGGTCGTATTTAAAATGGTTAGAGAAATGGTTAGGTTGTGTTTGCACATTCTTCAGCTTATTAAAAAAAAGATTAAACAAATAAATAAATAACAAATAAATAAATAACTAAATAAATAAATATATGAATAAATAAATAAATAAATAAATAAATAAATAAATAAATAAATAAATAAATAAATAAACAAACAAATAAATAAATAAATAAATAAATAAATAAATAAATAAATAAATAAATAAATAAATAAATCAGCGATTCATTGATAAAAAGAAGTTGAAAGTAATGTTGTGTACTACTGCTAGAACTAAACTGTGATTTTGTTACGAATTAGAATCGTCCTGAGCCGCTGAGCCGAGTCTCTGAGAAACTGAAACAACGCAACTAGCTTGGCATAGGAGATCGGAAGAAATCCACAAGATGTCAGGGAACTAGAAAGTGTTATCATATCTGTAACTTTTACGTGAGTGTAAATGATTATATTACCCATATTTCAAACCATTTTTGTTGGGTAAGCATTCTTCAAAGTTATTAAAGTTAATTGTTTTGTTTTTTTGTTGGCCATACCTAAAAATAACTAGACTACCTGCTGATAACCCAACCCAAATTAAGTTGTTATTTTATGGCATGGGCATGGGTGGGATCACTGTTTTAATGGGAATACTCTCAAACTCAAACCAACATAAAGTTTCTCCATAATCATGTTTGCATTCGATAATCTGCACATCCATTTTCTCCAATTCCAATGACCAATGGCAATGGCAGAGGTATCTGTAGCAGTAGCAGTTTCTGGGAAAATTGATCGAAGTGGCAATTCTGACTCGAGTCTGAATAGTCTCCTGTAGCTAATCGGACACAAACTCCAATGTGTGTGCGCATACAGAGGAGAGGACGACACAATGTGGGCAAGAAGCAGAGGGTGGAACTGATGAAATGGAAGCCGCCTATAATAGCATGACAGACTATTTTCACCGTACGATAATATCTTGGTGGACGATTTTCACCATACGATAATAATAGTGTGGGAGACTGTGGGAGACTATTTTCACCGTACGGATCTTGGTGTACGATTTTCACCGTACGGACTGTAGATGGATTGTTGCCTGTCTCACACCATCAGTATCAGAATATGCTACTATGCTCACTTTTCTGAATTAATATTCACCCCAAATACTGGATGAGCATACTCAATGTCTCAATCGTTTATATGTTACATGTTTGTTTTGAGAATATTGGCTATTAAGCTTAAATGCTGGCCAACTAAATTCATGGCATTTGTGTGTTGAACCCGTAGCCTCAAGAAGTCGGGTAGAGTGGCGCAAGATAGACATAGAGTTTGAAAGCACTTTTGGAGTGGAGGATAGCTCATACGGTAAAGTCACGCTCTCCCCGGCCAGGTGGAGTGGTCGTAACAGTAAGATCGCAGGTTTGAGCTCCTATCATCGTCACAAAATTTTCATTCTCTATTATCTTCTGGCTTTTTCTTACTCACTTCATTTCTTGTTATTATCAACTTAAACCTAGCTCTACTGTATTTAACGTCACTTTTATTAAGATGCCCAAACCATATTTTGAGATTACCATGATGTACTGTGAGGTTGCTCATCGACATATTTTCATGTTCCTGTTGTTGAATCAATATTATTTTGGCTTAACAGTAGAGAGAAATAAAGAAGCTACTATCTTAGTAACATCACATGAATTGGCTTGGACTTTAGCTCTATGGCCCTTATGGCTCTGGGGGACCATAAAGAAAAGTTATCTTAACATCAGAAGATATTGAGAGAAAAGAGAATTATGATAATCAGGCATTTAATAATTAACTCTCATGTTGTCAATTGAAACAATTGAATGGCTGATCTTTTATTTTTAATTTTTTTTTTTTTCAGACCCATTTTTGTTATTACGACCTTTAACTGTGAAGAGCGACTTGGAGGCTAAAGGAAATGAGTTTGGAGCCAAAAGAACAGAAGAAGCCAAAGAATGTTAAATCACATCTATGGGAAGTCAGTAGTAGAACGTATTTTTGTTATTTGCTTTTATAATAATGGTTTCTCTAAAAGTGCCAACTATTTCCTTGAGAACATCAATTTTTTATTTTTATAAAAATAAAATACTATCTGAAATTTAACAAAAATTGAACAGATTTGTTTGAATGTGTGAATAAGAGAGTTAATTTAAGAATGTTGACCAACATATAGATACAGTAAAAAACTGTAATACACTAAATGTCACTATGGCATCGTGTAAGGCATCTCAAATTTTTGTCTTGAGACAAGGGCCTTGATTCAAATTTTGTTTAGATTTGGTACCCATCTTGTTGGAAAAGCATATTATGCTCTCCATGTCTTCCCAAAGACTTGACACAGATTCTGAGGTTACTCTTGTGTATAACGTGTGCTAATATTGCATTTTAAAAATATCATCTTCCATTTTATTTCATTTTTAATTTATCAGGAAGTACTTTAATTCCTTCCATCATCACTTTCATTATTTGTCTAACACCATCATCCTCTGATCTTTCATTAATGATAATAATAATAATAAAATAATAATAATAATAATAATAATAATAATAATAATAATAATAATAATAATAATAATAATAATAATAATAATAATAATAATAATATACTTATATAGCACCCGTTAATCCACTGATAAATGCTCTATGGCACTTAACAATCACTCAGGCTATATAGACTATCATACACACTAACACGCCTACCCACATACACCCGTACATTCAAACCTACATACGGTAACTTCTCCCCATCTTTAATATCTTATTCATTGCCTATTTTATTGACAAAGGGGAAACCTCAAATGTCCACAGCCTTTGTCTGTTTCATTTAGATTGAAATTTCTCATCTACTTTTTTATTGTTCTTTATATATGTTGGAAGAGCACAGATTCTTAAAATATTACATCAGAACCTTAAAAGAATTTACGCATGACATACTTTTTTGTTAAATATATGATGTCCCGCCCAGAAAAAATAAATACTGTGAAGAGCATCTGTATGAACTGTGGATAACTGAAATATAAATGTATATAACTTGTTTATTTATATTCATATTTTTTTATTTTATAAAAATTAAAGTTAATTCTTTTTCTTTTATTAGAAGTTTCAAGCTCTGGAAAAAAGAACAAATGAAGTGACAAGAAAATCGACTGAGAAGAGAATAAAACATTTACAGCTGAATTTGCTCGACACAGGTAAGGAAATACTATTGGGAAAAGTAGAGAACTGTACAAATATAATTATAATAATAATATTGATAATGATAATAATAATAGTAATAATAATAATAATAATAATAATAATAATAATAATAATAATAATAATAATAATAATAATAATAATAATAATGATAATAATAATAATATTCACAATAATGTTACTGAATAAATTGTCAATAATTAAAGCGACAAATATTAGATGGGATATTAGACAAATTTATGAACTGATTATGCTTTTATTTTCAAACTCAAGGAATATGAAGAATTTTTAAATCCACAATGTCTACTTTTGTTTTTTTTTTTTTATCATATTCACAAATAGTGAATCAAGAGTTTTCAAATGATGAGGATAAAGATATTCTTCGGAAGCATGATGTCAAGTTCGGACCTCCTGTTGAGAGACTCCAAGAAAAGAGGAAGAGGAAAGCTGATAAAGATGTTATGTGGGTATCAATTATAGAATTTTAGTTAGTTTATTTATTCTTTTTATTAAATCTTTATTCCTCTTTAAATTTAAATACATTTATGTACTCAGTATAAAGTTGTGCTATAGTAATAGTAGTCAATGGAGAAATTGATTAAATAAAAAGAGAGAAATAAGGTGAACCGATCAGAGTTTTTTTTTTTTATGGTGATTATCTCATGAGCTTGATATTGATAGATCAGTTTTTTTCTGTCACTTTGACATATTTGGTACATATGTACTGTTTTGTTTTAAAGGAGGAACATGATATAAAATATAGTCCATCTATTTTCTTCTGGCACTTTTCTACACACTTCATTTCCTGTTATTATCAACATAAGTGCCTGGTCCACTCGCTTTTCTGAATTAATATTCACTCCAATATCGGGCCTTAACTCAATGTTTCATTCGTCTCAATGTTATATGTATGTGTTGAGAATAGAGCTTAAGCATCACTGCTGGCTTGAAACAAACTTTGCAGAGTTAGTGTTTGTTGACTGTATAGCATCCCTCTTGTGGCCAGGTGGAGTTGTATCAGTATGGTTGTGGGTTCGAGCTCCCATCGAAGTGAAAAAATGTTTTTATTATCTATTGTCTTCTGGTACTTTTCTTCTCATTTCCATATTATCATTGTTATTATTATTATTATTATTATTATTATTATTATTATTATTATTATTATTATTATTATTATTATTATATTATCTTATTATCTTATTATTATTATTATTATTATTATTATTATTATTATTATTATTATTATTATTATTATCATTCTTAATCGTAATGTTTAAAATGGTATTTTATTCGTATTTTTGTTCTTTTTACTCATATTATTTGAAGGCCATCTAAAGCAACAATTTCTGATGTGCGGGGTCCTATTGAAAAACTACAGAATTATATGGACTTAAACGACCATTTAGTGACAACCGACCACTCAAGACCTCCACCACAAACCGCCCTTGAGAAGAAAATTGACTCTGCCATATGCCATGGAGATGTGTCTACTGCTGAAGCTTTAAGCGACCAATTAGCTGAAAGACAAGTGGGTATTCATGTTGTGGTTTTTCCTTTGTTGAGTTTGTCTATCCTGTACTTCGATTCAACTTCCATTCTCAGCAGCTTTATGGACCTTGGATGCATTATTAGTAGTGTATGGCTACATCTCCACACTGGAATTCTCCAGCCAGTCTTTAAATTCGTCACTGCAGTTTAGGACAGTGTAAGATTATGTGGTCTGCTGTCTCTGGCATTCCCTGACAGTGGGGACAGTTGGCGGACTGTCTCAGACCCCATCGATGCATGTTTGCAGCAGTTCTGCCATGGCCTGTCAGTAGTCGGTTTGAGGCAACCCACTGTTTTCGATTGCCATTCCCGAAGCCTAGCATAAATTCCGTTGGGTCTTTGATTACCCCACCTCCCTCGCATGGTATTTTTCCAATATTCCCTCCAGGCTTCCCCAATATCAAAAAGTTTTTCAGTTCTGAGGGGTAGAAGGGCTTTCTGGATTTGAGTCGTGATGTTTTGAGAGCTTCGTTTATGATGGTTTTTAATGGGGTAATTAGGGTGAGTTCTTTCAGTTTGTGGGCTACTTTTTGGGTTGCATCTTCTCGCCTGAGTTTTGGTGGTGCGATTGCATTTATAGTTGGGAGCCAAGGGATTGGTGTTGATTTGAGGCATACTGTTATTATGCGCATGGATTTTCAGAGTTTGATGTCAAGAGTTTTCGTGTGGGGGCTTCTTGTCCAAACAGGGATCCAGTATTCTCCGACACTGTAGCAAAGTGCTATTGCTGACATTCTTAGGACTTGTTGTGTTGCTCCCCCGGTGGTCCCCGCTAATTTTCTAAGTAGGCAGTTTCTTTTTGCATTTTGTTTGCTGTTCCTTCAATATGTTTTTTGTAGTTAAGCTGTCTGTCCAGGGTGACACTTAGGTATTTTGAATTTCTGCGGGATATTGGGTGCATTGAAAATGGTGGAAAGACTTAAAGATGTTTGTCAACCAAAAGTTAGTGTATAAAGTGTCGTGGTGTCATCACTGAGTAATATATGGTCTTATATTTGAATTATGGAAAGCTTCAACTTTATTTGTTGAGAATTATTTTTTACTCAAACCAAAAAAGAGCTTCAAACAGTCTTTTCTCCTCCACATCAGTGGAGACTCAAAGGACCAGATCTCGACGGCCATATCAGTCTTCAATTTGGTGAAGTTTTGGCCAGAAAGGAAGAATGGAATAAAATAATAAATAAAAGAGCTGAAAACAGTGATATGGCACAAGTGAGCTTGAGTTATATCGCTTTTATTGTTCTCTTGATGAAAACCGTAAGATATTGTAATGTTAAATCTGCCTCATGTGATTTAAAGTTACAAGTAAATTTTAATCTTTTGGATTAATCTTATGATTTGTCCTCATTGTTTTCTTCACAAATTTATGACGTTTTATTTTCTTTGCTTATGTATTTCAAGTGTTGTGTTAATTTGAGAAGATACTTCACTCTCACCATCCCAATTGTGGATCTATTTACAGGCAGCTGAAAGGATTGTATCTGCTTTAGATAGCAAGAAATATATTGAGGAGAAAGAGGTAAGTCTTTAACTGATTGATATTTTAGGTATGCTGAAAATAGTCTGGTATTATGTTGGGATGAATGTTTCTGAAATTTTGGAGTTTTAAATTATATTCACTCGCTTGAATGAAACAAATTAACTTAAGACAATTTCATATTTTTGAATATAAATTCAATTTATGACATCTAAATAACTCTGACATAATACTTTTTGAATCAGAGCGTAACAAATTTTCAAAAAGGTTATTTCCATGACATCAGTTTATTTTTCAGTTTCCTCAAGATGTATTCCATGAACACACAAATTTCACAAAGTTCTTATTTCCCCTCTTCCTTTCCCTTTTTTCTTTTTTTCTTTTGTACTATTCTTTGTATTCATCAGGATAGTCGATTCCCAGTAGCTTATATTCAGTTATTGACTTGTTTCAGAAGTACTTTTATGAAACGGAAGCAACTTTTTATTTTTTCGCACAACTTCTTGAATCTATTAGCAAAAGTTTCTCGCTTTAGCATATTATATTTTTCACATTCAAATGCTTAAAATTTTATCAAATGGTGTTAATACTGGCTTATCATTATATTTTCTCAAACAGAAATTAAAAGAGACAGCTAAAAGTAAAAAGAAAAGAAAACTTCCGTGGGGGTAAGTGTGGTTAATTGCTGTCACAGGAAAAGTGAGAATGAGTAATAACGTTAAGAATGATGTTCTTAAAGCATATATTATTGTCATCTAGGTTCACTGTCTCTATCATCTCATTAACTGGATTTATGTTATCTTTCTACTCGTGATGAATGAATAATTTGTTATGAATAGTTTTCTAAAATAGCAGTTTTAGGTAATTCTTTCTTTATTTTATTTTTGCATTGTATAAGACATTGGTTTTCTTTTTGTTTGGTCAACACTTATGTGCAACCTTATATTGCTATATTTGACAAAATGGCATCTGCATCACATTTAAAATTAAGATTTCCTGTTACTTGGATACAGTACCTACTTATTTTAGATCTTTGGTTTTATACGTTTATCCCTTCGTGACTTAGACTCTCTGGAAGGGCTACTTTGGGAAACAGAGGCTATTGCAACACAGACAGCATATTTAATTTGTTTTTTTCAGATGCAAAGAGATGTTAAGATTCAAATTCATCAAGAAATTCATCTCTCATCTGTAATTGGTTTTCAAGTGATGAAACATTTTTAACCCATGCGTCATTCCAAGTGCCACTCATTTTAACAGATATGCAGTAATATTCTATATCATTATAAATAAAAAATTACACCTTTCCGGGCATCGCCTAGGCATTCCATGAATGAATATAGATAATCCATCAAACAAACATCTCATGCCAACAGGAATCACCCATGTTGTCCAAAGTGAGCAAATTGGGTGTTAATATTCTTGCCCAAAGAAAAAAAAAAGAAGAAAATCCCTGAAGTAGTGGCTTGGACCCAGGTCCTAACAAGTCACAGTGCAATGATTTATCAACTCAGCCACTTCATTTCCCCCCCCCCCCCCCTCCCCCATCATCATATATATCTATATCTTATTATTATTATTATTATTATTATTATTATCATTTACTTAATTTTTTTTCTTTCAGATTTGAGCATAAAGAACGATGGGAAATGAAAGGAAACATGTGATGGATAATGCAAAATATGTCAACGTTGGTTCATTAAAATTTGATGCTGTGATTAATCTGTCTTGACAAGATTGTTGTGGAATTCACATAGAAACTTATCATTTTCTTTCTTCTTCCTCTCATTTGCTTTTGATGCCTCTGACAGTACATTAACTCTCTCCTTACCAGCCATTTTCAGGATTTTCCCCAAAACCTCACACCCAACAACACAAAAATATATTTTTTATCACTCTGACATAATAGCAGTGCCATACATAATTTCATGAGCAAAACATGCTCTACAACGCACTGTTCATTTTATTTAAATCTTATGATGTACAAGAGAAATTTGAATAAGAAACATGTTGGTTGTATCGTAACGAATGTGACGATTATCCTATAGTTGGTAAGGAGAGGGTTAAGCTGATAGTGCATAAGTGCCCCATTGCCTTTTGGTTGTTGCGCCTTTCAGGCTGATACATTTTTTATTCTTTGATGATGAGCTTAATATGATCATACAAAGATCATTAAATGTTTTACATTATGCCTTACATAGTAAAAATGTGTTTAAAATTACAAAAAGAATAAAAGGCCTCTGACAAACTAAAAATAGTTTAATATGGCACAAAAGATAATTGAAAATATTGAAAAAGCTCAAGTATTTCTCAGTTTCCTGCTTCCAGAGCCAAAATAAAAACTTGCATGTCTTTGATTTCATACACTTTGTTAACCCTGAACTGTTGTCCATTGATGCATTAGTACAGTCTGGCACAGCTCCTCCACAAATTGAAATCTTTTCATTTTATTTCATTAGATTGTGACAGACAACTGCAGTGATCATGCTGGATTTCCTTCTGGCTAAACTAAAATGTTTGTGACAAATAATTTAAAAAAAAAAGTTTCTCCCTTCTGCCCCATATTGTTAGATGGCATTGCTCAGACACCCCATAAAGGAATATAGATAATCAATCAAACAAATGTCTGATGTCAATAGAAATCACCCTTGTTGTCCAAAATGAGCAAATTAGGTGGAGAAAAAAAAAGGGTGTGAAGTGGGATTCGAGGTCCGGATCTTCCAAGCCTTCCAAGTGTAATATCTTAACCACTCTACTGCCTTGGCCCCTATATGATAATCCCTTGAGTTAAATAATTATAACCTTGTTTGCAAGTAGCAGATCTTTATTTTCAATGATCACTTTTTACATTTTTGTGTTGCTATTGTTCAATGACTTTTACACTTTATAATGATTTTTTTTTCTATAAAAAATAAGTTGATCCATTGAAATTCACACAAATTTTGACAATGTATTGCAAGCCACCAACTCTTAAATCCGGTTTATACTTTCTACTACATTCCCTTCAAGTCTGATGAGATTTTCAGCTTATGGTCGCATTTTCTACTCCTAGCTACTTTTATCCTGGCCATTCTTTTTCTTCTTAAATTTTCCTTTATTTTTTGAAGTTGAAGTAAAAAGTAAGATTACAGATGATCACCGAGTGTACTATTAATCGGATTATAGAGTATGATGGGTTGTTTTTTTTTTTTGCTTTCAGTGTAGTAAGGGAGACAATACACCCAAATATTTATGGATTCTTGAATTGTATGCTTTATTTCCCCTGTTAATGATTTTCATTGAGAAGGAATACTTTTGACATTTGATATTCAATTCTATTCTTTATTAAGTCCAACGCTTGATTAGTATATAATTTGTTTTCTTTAATTGCTCATACAGTAAAATTAATTTAAACCGAAAGGAGCTAAACCGAAAAATACCTTAAACCACAAAGAATTTAATAAATTGTACGAGTTTCTTCATTATCTTTGTACTAATTCTTACGATGAACCGAAATACTTCTAAGCAGGACTTTCTTTAAACCGAAACAACTTGAGAGCACCTTCCCTTTTTCTCTTCCTATTTTTCTTCAAAAATTCGGCAAAGAGCCTAACTATAAGATGAGGGTGAGGGGTGGGGTGGGGGCTTCAATCACTGCACTTGGGCTTAGCCACCACCACAATCGCACAGACTGGAAAAGGAAGACAACGGGTGACTGGCAGGCGACAGGGGAGGTGGGGGTGTAGAATCCACGCAGGCGAGATGGTCTCGCTCGTGTTGATGCTTTGGATTTTCAACACGACAATAAGTGGGTGTAGACAACTTACCATTGATATGCCATTTCATTTCCACTTTGTTTTAATGTGTGAGTGTGTGTGGGAGGGGGGGGGGGGGGGGGGGAGTATGTAGTTAGGCCTTTGTACCTTATGGCAATTCAACAAAAGAGGGGTGTGTACTAAACAGCTTAGCATTGATACGCCTTTTCATTTCCATTTCACTTCACCTCTGAGTCGCTGCGCAACATTCATTGTCAATTATCACTGAAGACCTTCGATCTTATTTTAGCTTTACATTTTACTAAAGAGATGTTTAAAAGAAAGCACTGTGCTTACACGTTGGTGTTTAAAATAAAAATACTATGTGAAGTCCATGAAAAAAAAGTTGAGCAAGACGGAGATATGTAAAAAAGCATGGCATCCCGAACTCAACTCTTTCAAGACTTTGATTAGAAAAACAAATCCCCCAAAAATATTTTTTAAACACACCAAAAAAAATAATAATAAAGAAAAGAAAAACAAAATAAGAAAAAAAAAAAGAAAAAAATGAATAAATAAATCAATGGTTACTAAGACTACTTTTATTTAGGGGGAAACAACCCATGATACGATTGAATAAGCAATTGAATAGCACTACCTTTGAAAACATCGAAAAACAGGTACTTGCTTTAAACTGGCCCCCCAGGAAAACGCGACCGATGCGGCTGCAGTGCGGCCGCATAATTTGCCACTTACCGCAATGCGGCCGCATAATTCACCTTTTACCGCATAATTATGCAAAATATGGTTTTTAGCGTGAATTTATGACCATTGTATGAAGAAGAATGAAATCGAAAAAGTCCGACGATGTTCCCAAATACGTGACAGTGACTTCCATTTAACTTTAAAGGGAGGCTATTCCAATTCCAAGCAGGGTTGCCTGGATTCAGTAGTCTGATGTCATGCAGCCGGCAACGGCGGCCATCTTGGTTCTAAACAAAGAAAATCATTACTTTTTATTCTTCATGCTGGCTAGAACTTTTCATTCCCTTTTCATATGCCTTTTGATCAGAATGTGTAAAAGTCAAAACATGATCAAATTTATGTTTTTTTTCCCTCTGGAAACGTTTTTAGGCTCGCCGGAGAAATATTTCATACGGGCGTCCGCCATTGTTCCAATAGTTTAGAGCCAGTGTTACTAAGTTACCATGCGTCATTAGGAAGGAAGTGACGTTACGACTATTGAATCCTATTTGGCAGATTTTCTGCCAAATGTCCTTTTTTTTTTGGCAGAATTTGAAGTCGTCTGGCAGGGAAAAATCAGTTTGGCAGATATTTGGCAGATTTTATTTTCCGAGGCCTAGCCTAGAAAGAGGAGTGTTAGCTCTCCTCTTTCTAGGGGCCTAGGGATGAAATGAATGTATAGGTCTACTACACGTTTTCCATGGCAATTTTTATGTATTAGTGATATTTTTTAACTTGGGAAATGAAAAAAAAAATTATGACATCGGCCTTGAGAATTTTTTGTTTAACAAAACTGATGAGTTTTCAAAGGGGGTACTATAAATAGTACGGTTTGGCAGATTTTTGTGGTATTTGGCAGATTTTTAAAATCCAGTTGGCAGAATGCCTGAAATTAATCTGGCAACCCTGATTCCAAGTGTACGATTTGATTTGTCTTCCTGAGATCTACCCTGCTAAGCTGCTCCTGTCTCCACCTTGGGATCAACTTGAGAGCCTCACAAAGCTGAAAACTGTACCCGAGGAGGAGATCAAGAGGTACACCCGGCAACTTGGGCCCCTCGCGGTGAAGAACTCCATCACCTCTTCTGTTGATGTGCCACATTTTTGGCAGTCCATTTCTGATGAAGTGCTAGCTTTGGCTGCTTGTGCCAAGTGGTACATATACACCACGATCAACAGCGCTGATGCTGAGCGCAGTTTTTCTGTTTACAATCTGATATAGACAGGCGCAGGAGTCTTAGCACAACGTCTCTATGATATCTAGCTTGTCTGTGCTACAACAAAAAATTAAGTTTTGAATTTGCGTTGTAGTTCTTTAATTTTGAATTGGTTAAATGTAAATAAAGCAATGGAAAAATTTAGACAGCTATTTATTACTTTTTTCTTGTTTTGCATAATTTGTAATTTCCCCTCGCATAATTTGCCTTTTCCCCCCGCATAATTTGCAATTTCTCCTGCATAATTTGGGATATTTTTTTGCATATTTCCGGGGGGCCAGTTTAAACCAAAACGTCTTTAAACCGAAATGGTTTAGAAGGTCCCCAAAATTTCGGTTTAAAGTAATTCTACTGTATTTTAAAATTTAATTCCTTGATAACATTAGTTTTTAAAAATTTTGCTATTGTTGTTTAGTGTGTAAATCTTTTAGAGCCATTCAGACCCATGGAGCCGGAATCTGTCTCAGTTTATATTGTTGAACGAATTATAGCACATTCTTTCTACCCTTTAGGTTTGAAGGTGTTATTATAATGTTATAATCTATCGCAAGCTACTTTCCAACAGATATGCCAGACCCAGTCACATAGATACAGGAGAATTACTTTAAACCGAAATTTTGGGGACCTTCTAAACCATTTCGGTTTAAAGACATTTTGGTATAAAGCAAATTCCCGTTTTGCAATGTTTTTCAAGGGTAGTAACTCTTTAAGGAATTTGTTCATTTAATCGTATCATGGGTTTCCCGTTAAATGGAGTTGTTGAATAAATGCCGTTTAATAACCATTAAATCTTTTTTTTTTTTTGGTGTGTTTTAAAATTATTTTTGGGGGTTTTCGTTTTCAATTCAAAATTGTTGAAATAGTTGAGTTCGGGATGCCGTGTATTTTACATATCTCCGTCTTGATCAACTTTTTTTTCATCGACTTCACGTAGTATTTTGAATTTAAACTCGGCGTGTAAGCACAGTGCTTTCTTTTAGACATCTTTTAGTAAAATGCAAAGCTAAAATAAGATCGAAAGTTCTTGTGGGATAATTGATAATGAATGATGCGCAGCTACTCAGAGGTGAAGTGAAGTAGAAATGAAAAGGCGTGTAAATGCTAAGCTGTCTACTACACATCTCTCTTTTGTTGAAAAGCCATTAGGTTCAAAGGCCTAATTACATCGAACCTTCCCCCCCCCCCCTCCCTCACACACACACACACACACACATTTAAACAAAGTGGAAATGAAATGGTATTGTCATGTTGAAAATCTAGTCAGTTCCAAAGCATCAACACACGAGCGAGAACATCTCACTTGCGTGATTCTACACCCCAACTCCCCCTCTTTCCTCATTTTTCGCCTACCAGTCACCTGCTGTCTTCCTTTTCCAGTCTGTGCGATTGTGTTGTTGGCCAAGCCCAAGTGCAGTGATTGAAGTGTTTGCCTCCCCCACCCCACCCCACCCCACCCATATCTTATACTTACGCTCTTTGTTTAATATCGCCGGGCATTATTACGTGTGGCCACCTTCCCGACTTTTTGAAGAAAAATAGAGATAGAAAATGGGAAGATGCTCTCAACTTGTTTCGGTTTAAAGAAAGTCCTTCTTAGAAGTATTTCAGTTCATCGTAAGAATTAGTACAAAGATAATGAAGAAACTAGTACAATTTATTAAATTCTTTGCGGTTTAAGGTCTTTTTCGGTTTAGCTTCTTTCGGTTTAAAGTAATTTTACTGTAGTTTGCTCTTTGATCAGCTTAAGAGATTGAGCTTGTTGTCCCCCTTGCCTCTGTCGTGCTCTTTTTTCCTTTGGTTCTTGATAAAAATTTCTAAATCTCAAGACTATTCTATTCTGTTCCTTTTTATTGGCGTTGAAATGATAAAAGTTGTGTAAACTCATCAAAACCCCTTTAAAAAGGTTATAAATAATTTTTCGTAAAAACAGGAAAAAGTCAGCATTCATACTTCCGAGTTTGTTAAACTTGATTCTGTAGTCTTTATAAAAGCATAAAAAAATCATGGTCATTTTTAGCCCAGGCTATGATATGTGAAAGAGAGGGAAAAAAATCATAACTCAAAACTATTGATATGGAAGGCATTCTTTCTTTATTTTATATTTTCTTTTAATTTTATTGCATAATGATGATGGCGGAGACGATGATGATAATGATGTTGATAATAACTCTAATAATGATATTAATGATAATAATAAAGATTAATTGTAATAATGATAACAGTAATGATGATGATATGATATAAATTATTTCGTCAATCATATATTGTCAGAAGCCAGTCACACTCTCAATGTAAGGTAGGCCTATATCACTGTGCATTCAAGCATTCACATTTGTGATGAACATTTGAATTTTGTCATAATATGTTTTAAAGCATAAAAGAATAACAGCATTCCCATCTGAAAATTTATTTCACCCTGTCATTTTACTTATAGCAGTGTCAGTGTGGAAGTTTAAGGCGATTTCAGACTAGCCAAGATATATTGATCTTGGATCAACTTCTCTTCTTTTATGGGTTTTTTTCGTGCTTTAGCTAGGTCTACATCTTTTGGCTGTCTATTCTATTCCTTTTAACTAAACTGAAATGACCTAAAATTCCAGAAGCGCTTAAGACACCTAAATATAAAAAAAGAAGAAGAAAAGAGTTAGAAAATCGGCCTATGGCCTTTTTATTTTTTATTTACAGTTATTTTCTGTCATTTTTATGTTCCAAATCTCATAAAGAGCAATTTTACATTCGGCAACTGTTGTAAATACTAATAATAGGCCTTGGGCAGTGAAAATAGACAGCCTGTGATACTAAGCAAAAGTGAATTAGTCTTTTTTTTGTTACTATTGAAATAGTAAACAGGATTAAAGTTACTATTACAATAGAGTTTAACACGTTCGTATTAGTATAATATTTATGGCAAGAAAAGAGATGAAAAGTAAATTAAAGCTTTTTGTGATGTTTTACAAATTTTTAATTTTTAAAACTTTTTTTGTATAACACGTTTTTTTTCTGTCATATTATAATTATATTATTTGTCAGTGTATAAAACGAAAATAAAGAAATGACTGTGTTTATATGTTACTAATTAGCGGTAATCACCATACTCTAAGTGCTATAATTTTATTTTTTAATCTGATGATGAATTGATATACATTTGAGACAGGACAAAAATAAAAACAAAAGCCGTGAGCTTCAAAACTGTGCAATATCCACTTTAATGTGCTCAGGGTACTTAAAAAGTGGTCCTAAATTCCCTTAACATGTAGGGTGAGACATGAAGCTTGGAAGGTGATGTTACAATAGTTAAACTTTCCGATAGAAACAATGCTGTTTTCAGCCACATACTTATTTACACACAGCTATGGTGAGAAAACAGAGAGCCCAAAAAGCTCAGTTGGTAGAGCTCTCTCTCTCTCTCTCTCTCTCTCTCTCTCTCTCTCTCTCTCTCTCTCTCTCTCTCTCTCTCTCTCTCTCTCTCTCTCTCTCTCTCTCTCTCTCTTCACACACAAAGGGAGTGAGAATGAAATCAAGATTTTTCTCTGACCCCCTGTCCACCAAGCAGTGATTGGGTAGCTGGGTTTGTAAGATCTAATTGAAAGTACCTACTTTGCGATAGACTTGTGTCCAAACCAATAACAATTGTTATTTCTGTTCACGCTATAGAAACCGGGAAGGCTACTTTTTTATCTTGAGAAAAGTAATGAGCCTTTTTCAAGGCATCAACTTGACTCACTAGTCCGAGGCAGAATGTTATATCACAAGACCACAAAGCAACACATTAGACAAGACATGTTATGGGATAGTACCGAATGTGGACAAAAACGTCACTACTTTACATGGGACCTCCTTATATCCGTCTCTGAAAGGCTGTGAAAACTATGTGCAAATACCTTTCCCAATAGCATTGTAACAAGGTGTCTAACTGGGGCAGAGACAGAAAGGTTCTGAAAGGATTCAAATATACCCTACCACATGACTGCTTCTACAAGCCTGACATGCATGTATAACAATGATATAACTACTTCTATGTCAACCTGGTATTATGTGAACCATGCATACGGGTGTGACTTTGCAAAGTTTTGTAAGTGGAGAAGCTAAAAATAACATCTAAGCACCAACTTTCATGTGCTATTCATGTAGGACCTTCACTTTTTGAGTTTTCTACGGGTTTGGGACCATTAAGTTCTTGGATGAAGTTGCGTAGTTTGTCTACCATGTCAAGTTTTTCAGTGTTTGTCATGGATCATGTGTCACATTTCGATGACCCATCCTCATCTTCTTTATCTAGGCGTTGTCTTTTGTGTGACCGAATGGAATCCTGTGGTTCCTGAGATGTCAATTCACCGCTGATGGGTATATTGTTGTCCATTGTTACGAATTGATCGAATGCTTTGGCTGAAAAGTTGTGTGGAATGGGAACAGAACCATTGATTTCATATGGCTGTTGGTTGTCACTCCAATCAATCTGAAGCGATTAAGCAGAGCGGTTAAATAGAAAAAAATTGGAGCGGTTAAATAGAAAAAAAATTCTGTTTTTCGGGAATGTGTAGCAAGTGGAGTGTGCCATTAAGCTGAGTGAACTATATTATTGTTATTGTTGTTGTTATTATTATCATCATCTAAGACATAGCAGAGAAACGGAAATTTCAAGATATTAAAAAAAAAGTATAAGAAATTTGTGATTTTGTTGGAATTAGAACTTGACATTTGACTTCATTCAACTCGGAGATTTAGCTATATTAGGTAATGGATACGCAAGAAGAATACCAAATTATTCAATTATGCAATAAAGTTATCTAGAATATAAATAAAGAAAAATTGCAAAGCTTGGTTTGAAAAAAAAACATTAATTAAAATTCTCGATGGACATTTTGCAAAGTCAACCCAGTCCACGGTATGTTGTTATAGTCAAAGGGAACAAAGTTATATATTATAAATTTGTTCTTTTTCAGCCCAATAAACAACAATCACTTTCCTCGGTGAAATCATTTGATCGGAGTCAAAAGGCTTTGAAGTTATTTACATTTATAGCAAATAATATTTGTCTTGTCAAATGCTTTAGAGATTAGAGCTTCTTGTTCGATTGTTTATTTTTGTATTTTACTCAACTTCCAGTGGTATTTCATTTGAAACAACATTTTTATACAACTTGATATTGTCACTTGTATGTTTAGCTGGCATGGACTAATACGTTATCTATGTATTGGCCGATCACGTGTTTGACTCGAAAATAGTACAGTTCCCTTGCTCCTTGAACGCCCGACCATTTTCACAAATAATTATTCAAATTCAAGGGAAAGAAACCAGTAAGAATTGTATGCATACTATTCAATTATACTGTGTTATTTCCCATGTATTTCGTCCGGCTATCGTAAGCAGACAATGATCGTTTGTTGTTTTTTTTTTTCGGTTAAAACCAAGAAGTATCAACGTTGGAGTTAAAGAGTGTGCGATGTTAAAGACCCCGCCCCTGCTCCTGACTTTGGATACCCATAAGGACCAAAATGTAAGACTGGGGATAGGATTTAACCGCTGTTTGGCGTAGTATTGAAATCTGTAATGAAAGGTGATTGTATCTTTGTATATATGCCACATTTCTTTTTTGTTGTTGTTGTTGTTTTTTGTTTGTTTTTTTTAAGTGCTTTTTTTTCGGGGTTTTTTTTCAAATTTACAAAAATTACTAAGGTGTCCATTAGCAATTTACATTAAATGTACGGTAATTATTATTTATATCAATAAAATGTATTTGAATGAATAAAAGTGATCAATATAAGATATTATGTTTTGACAGGATTTTTCTTTTTCATGTTGTCCGTATTTAAACTTAGACTTGAAATATTATTCCATGTGACATGATTCTTCTAGTGATGTCTTTTCAATAAAGCCTCGGCCATGTTTTTTTTAGGCTCTCGAATACCAAAATACATTTGGATATATGAGTGAGGGTCCTGGATATTTTTTTGTGGGGAGGGGACATCATTTGCTGTGTCTTCTATTCTCTCTCTCTCTCTCTCTCTCTCTCTCTCTCTCTTTCTCTCTCTCTCTCTCTCAATCTCTCTCTCTCTTTCTCTCTCTCTCTCTCAATCTCTCTCTCTCTTTCTCTCTCTCTCTCTCTCTCTCTCTCTCTCTCTCTCTCTCTTTCTCTCTCTCTCTCTCAATCTCTCTCTCTCTCAATCTCTCTCTCTCTCTTTCTCTCTCTCTCTCTCATTCTCTCTCCCTCTCTCTCTCTCTCTCTCTCTCTCTCTCTCTCTCTCTCTTTTATCTCATCTATTCTTATCATGTCCATCCAGCTTTGTGGGTTTTGCCGAGGACTTGTTTTAAAGCATAATATATCTTTTTCTTCTTTCTGTTGGTCTTTTTTTATGTCACATCCACGTAAGTTCAGTGGTTGCATAAAATTATTTGATGCTTTGTAAATAAATAGCCTAACTGCTTCCATGTTGACCTTCTGATGGTACTCGTTGTCTTTGTGTTAGAAACGTGCAAGACTTCATGGCTATGATTAGTGGATGATACTGTGAGATGGACAGCAAGCACGCCGGAGATGAGACTCGTTTGGAATGGAAATTTGGTTAGAACTGGATATGTGAAGTCCTTTTGACGTAATGAAGCATTCTGATGCGCATTTAGTACATATATGACCCATCATCTCAAGACGTTATTAAATTGGAGCGAACCAGATGCTTGAAATTGAATTTTAAACGTTACTTATAGCATTTGTGTCGAAATAAATGTCTTATTTGAGGAAAGTGCGTTTTGTTTCCTAAACTCCGAAACTCTTACGGAAGTGTGACCACTTTGACTGTGAACTCTATTACCTTTACCTGGTTCATCCCGACATAATATCAGACTGACGTGATGACCCACGTATTATATATACTTTAAATTGAAAAATGGACACTGGTCATGTTTAGAATTTGTTTTTTCAGTTCCAGACAAAATGAATGTCATTTTTCAACAACGTATAGATTTGCAAAACCACTAAAGATTAGATAGAAGTCCACTTTTGAACTATTTAGTTCCTTAACATGTATTTATTTATTATTATCCATTTTAAAAGTAATTGTTTACGATATCGGCAACGCAGTTGAACTGTTTTAGAATGCCCTGTATAGGGCCGAGGCATATTTGACAGGATAACGAATACTTATTTTAACTAACTAGACTTGAAATACATTTTACTATTTGTCTTTGTACTAAGACTACAAGCCATGAAATATACCTAAGAAAAGCAGAATTTTCAATTTCACTTCACGTCAATAAATAATATATGCAATTAATAATTACATCCCAATCAGCCTGTTCAGAGAGTTAGAATTTCCACACATTTTGGTCTCAGTGATGCAATGAATCGCTTAGAAACATGGTGTACTTAAATTGTCTGTGGTTTAAAAATCTAAACTACACAGGGAACAACTTTTATCACCTTTTAATCTATGCGTTTCTTCTAGGCAAGTTTGGTATTAGGGTCTCTCATTACTAATAGCGCTCCAAACAACAAGCACTGTACGTTGACTGTTGTCGACTGACGCTCCAATGTTTCCTATGTGATTATAGAAGATTGCCATCGGCCGTGCTAATCAACTCTGTCTTGATTGTCCATGACCACCGTTCTGAGAAAAAATAAAGCGAAAGGGATCTATGATTATCTTATCGTGGAAATGAGGCTTAAAGAGTTAACTATTTTACATAAATATATAGCATGAGACAAACGTTTTTGGGCGAGGAATTTCCCCTTGCCTATTTGGAGGTTTCTTTTTAAATTTAGATTCAAGATCGATGTTAATTTCTATAATGGAGATTAAATTGGATTCCCAAAGCGCATTATCGCTAAATGTGAACTAGTTTGAAACCATGTAGACTTCTATTCATATTTTCAATAACATGGCTTTAATATTTTTTCTCTTCTGATTGTTCTTGTAATGCTCAAAATTCATGTCACCATTTTATAAAAATGCAAAATGCGTGACTAGAAAAAAAATGTCACTTTTCCTCAAGTCATTTCTTTATGTAATAAGAAACAATGTGAAACAAGTCCTAATACAGTTCGCATAACTTTGGTAGTCTTTAATAGAGTTTGTAAAGTATTTAGGGGCCCGAGGTTGGTAATAATCATTATATATTAGAAAAGGTAAGAATGAGAATGGGTGTGGTTTAAACAATAATTTTTTGAGAGAAAGAGAAAGATATATATATATATATATATATATATATATATATATATATATATATATATATATATATATATAGAGAGAGAGAGAGAGAGAGAGAGAGAGTGTGTGTGTGAGAGAGAGAGAGAGGGGGGGGAGAGGTAGATAGAGTTTGATTAATATTTGTTTTTTTCTCATGCTCATACGATAGTAATGTTTATTTATTCATTGAGCATGACACGAACATCCTTCGCATTCCAAATGGCCAGTTTACCTCATTTGCTATGTAATTATTTCCCAGGTGTAAAAAAATGATGCCATTTCGTTTGACAACAAGAAGTGTGAGGGGGAGATGTTTGCCATCGCCATTTATTTTCACTGACAAGCTGGCGGCTAACTTCCTGCCTGCCAAGTATACCGGTCTGAAAAAGACTTCTGATAAAGAGAAATATTTAGGCCTACAAATTGGAAAGTGATTTATATACCTCTAAATGTGTTACCAAAGGTTTTTTTTCACCTTGTCCATTTCATTTATCTTCGATAGTGATTATGATGATGATGACCATGCTGATTGATGATAATAACTTAAATAAAGTATTTTGATATCGTTTTGAAAATCCTTTACTTTCTATTCACATTGTTTATTCTTTTACAAGTTTCTGTTCATGCCATCCTTGCTTGTTGACTTTTCCATGGTTTCTTATTTTCATAAACTAGATAAATTTTTAGCATAATTTCCTTTAAATGCCTGTTGTGCCTGTTCTAACAATTATTTTTTATTACATGGTAGTCAGTAGATACTAATTTTCACATCCTCTCCCTGGGTGGGGATCCTGACCTCCCATAGCGGGCAGGGAGGTACACACTGTGTCTTCTATCCCCTTATATCTGTTTTCCAACATGCTTTCTGTCTTTGTCTTGGAATGAGATTACTTTGTTTTTTTCCTGGCCCTGGTCGGAGTCCTGGCTGGGAGGGAAACAGTCAAATGCATAGTTATTGTTTTGGGAGATGATATTTTTTCCTTGTAAATCATCTCTCTGTTATGTATTAGTATATTTGTTATTTTTTAATGTATAATGTAAGCATTTGAGTGTGTTCCTCTTTGTTGGATTTTGTTCTTGTGTCCGAATGAGACTTATAGGTGATCTCAAACTAAGTACATTGGTGATATGCTCTTGTAATCTACATCTGATCCCTATTTGTTCCCAGTTCCCCTATGTCTTACTTTCTCTTGGATGCTTCAATTGTAATTCTAGAACTTTTTACTATCCCGTTTTCTTCCTTTTTTCTGGCGCTGATATAACCTAAATGTGTTGCAAGCGCCGTAAAACCCTTAAAAACAAAAAGCAAACAATAACAAACATCCTCTCCTTCTGTGTTCAAAATGCTTGAGAAGGTTCAGGAAATCCCTATCAATTATCAAGAATGGTTATGTTATCATGTCGCTTGACACTGTTTTAATTGTGAATTTATTGTAACAGCAAAATTAAATGCAGACTTACAAGTATAAATAGTTGAGTTGAAAACTTGAAAATTCCCCAGCGTCCGTTCTCCCTCATTTTTCTTCCTCTTTCTTTTTCGTTTATTGTCTCTTCTTTTTTTTAAAAAAAAGAGATTTTAACATTATGAAGCTTAGAGTATTCACGTTATCTCTTATAGTCAATTGGTGGAACTTCAATTCTTTTAGAAGTTAAAATATTGTGACATAAATCATACTGCAATATTAGACTGCCGTACTCTGAAGAAACACATCTTAGAATTTTGGAGGGAAATCCGTAAATAAAAATAAATATACAGGCTTATGAATTTGCGACAGGCAGCTCTGCTTTCAAAAATGCAATAAGCTCTTATTGGTACCTTCCCCTTCACGCCATTTAAACTGAGATTAACGCCGGCTTTCTATTTGACTTCTTTTGATGTCTCCATTCATTTACATCTAATACTGTTGTCATAAGGGTATTATGGCCTTCAAGTCTTGCTCCTACATCATGATTATTATTATTATTATTATTATTATTATTATTATTATTATTATTATTATTATTGTTATTATTATTATTATTATTATTATTATTATTATTATTATTATTATTATTATTATTATTATTATGAATAATAATAATAATAATAATAATAATAATAATAATAATAATAATAATAATAATAATAATAATAATAATAATAATAATAATAATAATAATAATAATAATAATAATAATAAAATAAAGTTCCCTTTATTCATCCCATAGGGGAAATTTTTCTCTAGGGTCTACTCCAAGGGAAGACAGGAATAACCAGGCGTCAGCCGCAGTGCAGCGCCGCAAATTGAGCTAGGGCGCGTGACTTGCTCAAGGCCACACAGTGCAGCGGCGGGTGATCGAACTCGGTACCTTCCGGGTACGAGGCAAAGACCGTACCGCTGAGCCACGCTGCCCCCTGATTATTATTATTATTATTATTATTGTTATTATTATTATTATTATTATTATTATTATTATTATTATTATTATTATTATTATTATTATTATTATTATTATTATTATTATTATCAATCCCAATGACTGTTAACGGCCATAGGTGGAACCTGTTTACGCAGATAATCAATGCATCAACATTATTTTTTGAAAAAAAAAAATGTCTACATTTTTACACGGTTTCCATCATGCTCAATTCGATTCTAAATATACACGATGATTAATTTTATACCACATCTTGAATGCTGACTCTCTTTAATCCATGTCAGCCAAAATTGTTGACATTCCAAATTTTTGATAATCCATATCTAGTTTCTTGAAGCCAGCAGATGACCTGAAAAGTCGTTCCATCGTGCAATGTAACATTGTGTTTGTAATTTCAGTTGTCATTTGGTGACCCCCACACACACACAACAGAAAAAATTAATGCTCACAAACCGATGTAGGTCGGATATGTTACAGGTCTGATATCCGAACCCACTCATGGGCCTAGTTTAACATTGTTGTAGTGGACAATATATTGCGTCATTTTGAACGATTTCCATTCAAACAATGAGCCCATAAGGAATTGGGTTATCAGACCTGCGAATAAGTGCACATCGTCACAAACTTAAAAAGCAAGTCCTTTGGGCTGGCAGGCATCTACTCTAGGTGGTGTGGGATGGTGCAAAGAATGGGAATAATTGTTTTGTTTGTTAAGGTGCACATTTCTAATTCACGCAAAAGAAGGTAAGTGCCCTAATCGTCAATGCAGAAAAGATGGACGAGTTATAGTATGTGATCGGAAATAAAGACCAGTGCTTTTCTACAATATCTTGATTTACAAATTACTTAAAATACTTACAAGAAGTAAAATACCACACAAAAAAAAACCAACAAATCTTGAGTATTTGTATATCCACAAAGCGTACTCAAAGCGCTTTGCAGGGGGTCACAAACAACAGTCATGCACCTGGGTCCAATTTATGTAAGCGGACTAGATTTAGTTATCTACTAGTCTAGTATATGACTTGCTAGTCTTAAGCCTAAGCGAAGTAAGTGACGTAAACATCGAGTTTTATGAACGTTTTCTAGTCTGATTAGCTAGAATCTTGCCTAGAAGTGGGCATTTTAAGAACGGTGATTAATTCAGCTATTTTGTGCTGGTAACATCAAGCTCTGATGCTTACAAGTACAATTCAATTCTATGACGATCTATCGAGTCAGTGAAAACTCTTCTACCTAATGTACCCGGTGTTAATTGCCTTGCTTTAGAAAATAAAACAAGCCCAGCAGTACTAGATGCGGGCTTCGAATCCGAATCCGACCTAGTCGCACATTTTGACCTAAAATCAGAGATCAATAATTCACAGATGGGACGTCTCGTATTTCCTTGAAAATTTCAGGGACTACAGATTTTCATTTCAATCATGTAACGAGTCGAATAAAATCTAATAAATAGATAGAATAAAATTAAAAATGATAATTTTGTTATAAGACTAAGACTTTAGCAATGCGCGTAGCGAAATTGATTCTGTCAATATGACAGAAATCGTAATTACAATATGCTTCTATGGAAAGAATTTAACTTTTAAAAAACGCACAAGAAAAAAAGACTGATGCAAACAAATACATGCGGGTGGTTAAATTTATAACTGCATGAAAACGATGGTTAACTGTGTCAAAATCTTTAAGACATTAAATTCATTAAAGTGTTGACAGGAGGCTAAGGAAAAAATCCCATTAAAATCAGGAAAGAAGCACACAACATGCAGTTTGAAGACTTTCAAAATTTATTGCTCATCACATTTGTTTATAAACATCTTATCATGCACAACAATTTATGTTCATGAAAAACATAATAAATAATCTTATGATATGTATGGAAACATCCACTCTCATATTAATGAGGTGAACGAGGGGACATAAAAATAACATAGTCGCACTTTACATTCGATGGCAAGATTCGATTATAGATTATAAAAGAACACAATTATACTGAATGTTATGGTTGTTTTTATAATCCTTTTTGACATATCCTTTTGTGATATATTATGTCTTCCCTGATTATTTTTAACAATCAGATTAGACTTTATGAGTCGCCTTGTTTTGTATAGTTTTTGTTTGAAATTTGGAAACTGTATCAGGCACGGGTGTTTTTTGGAGGGAAATGGGGGAGGGGGGGGGGGGGGGGGTTAAATTTGAATACGTAACTAAACTAAATTGCTGTTTTATAGAGGAAAATCCTGGAAAACCCGTCAGTAAAAGTAACATTTGTATGGAGCGTTATGACATAAGCTCAATTAAACCTATATTATATTATCTTAGTATGTAAATTCTTCTGTCTTAAAATGTTCTTCAACAGAAGAATTTGGAAGACATTGTGGATTTATCAGGACCTTAACCATTATTGTTCAAATATTCCACTGGAGACTTATATATAAGATATTTTCTATGGATTAGTCATTAAAAACATGTCAATTTTTACAGGCCAAAAATCTTTAATTTGAGTACCATTTGGGGACGTGTATATACGTTTTAAAAATTACAAATATCAACAAGTCAGAAAAAAACGAACAAACCAATAAGAACACAAAAATTAAAAGACGACATCAGAAAGTCCAATTGTATGTGGCCGCATCATCAATTGTAATCCATAGCCTCAAACCGTTAATATGTCGGGGTGGATTAGATACTAAAAGTTTGCTATCGTAGTAAAAATTGTAAGACTTGGGTTAGGTTTTTATGTTTTGTTGAGGGGAATGAATATAATTTTTTAATGTGAAAAACTAGAATTTCACACTACTACTACTACTAGCCATTTAAAGTTGAAAAATCTCTAATTTTATATCCAGTTTGCACTAAAATAATACCGTTTTGACGAGATCGATCACAATTACGTTGTTTAGATAAGTATAATATACATTCATGAAAGAACATCAGTGTAATAAAATTGAACTTTACTGCTACACCGAGATGATTTTGAAATTGAGTTGATAAAATTCCGGTTATTTGTTTTTACGTTTCTGATTCATTGTTTGAAAAGTTAAAGGACCACGAGTTAAAGACATGATTAATTCTATTTTGTTCCAACATGTAATACAAAATTGCAATAGTATCGGTTAATCCCATTTTTAGTGAAGTCAAACATTGCCAACATTAACTTAAAATTTTTACATTCTATATGTCTATACCTCAATCTCTAACCACCTTGAATCTATATTGTGACAAGAAAAATATACACCCTGGTAAAATAATAGGCGCATCCTGTAAAACGCTGCAACGCGGTCAATTTAATTGATAAAATAACCAAATTGAAATTTACTGGCTACACATTTTAAAAAATCCATAAATTATATGTATGCGTGAAAATTGGAATTCGCAACTCAGGGAATGGGTGCATAAATTTCCAGCAAAATAAAGGAAGGTATTCTCAAATTGGCATTTTAAACCATAGATATGTTTTTTACTCTCAAGTTTCAATGATGTAGTCCTAAAATAAGAAAGTAATTGGAAATTTTCATGTTGCGCATTTTAATGCCATGCAGTTCTGATTTGGCTTGCTTGAAGTGTAAAATCAAAAATCGAAATTACTGCTCTGTACTGTTACTGTATTATACTTATAATACTCACATTTATACATTCATTTCAACAATTAGGACCAGAGTTTATTAATTTGCTCTTAATGCGGTGTGGTGAAGCAAAGTGCTGCTCATTATGTACGCCATTGTCTGCTGGTCATTTTTATGAATAGTCTTAAAATTGTCAAAGTGTTGGTACACTGCAAGGAATAATTTTTTAATGCCAACTAAATCTGTTCATGACACAACCGGGTTTTGCTAATCAATTTGAATGATCACAACATACTTTGCTGGTTTCATTTTAAGAAAATAATGCAAACAACCCCAATAATAGTCAACCCAAATTTAATGAAGTTGTTTTTTAAAGAAATATGTGGCCCGCGGTCAAAAATTATGTCATATGTCGGAATGAATCAATCCCCTAAAAGGGATTTTAGAATTGAATTGATCAGAAAAACGAGCATTTTTGCAATGTAAGAAATGGGTTTTAATCTCAACCATAACGAAGAGATATAAACTCAAAGTTTCATATTTATTTGAGGCTACAAATTCATTTTCTGCACCTCGTTCATCCTAAAATATTACCTTTTTGGGACGGTGGGTTTTCACAGTTTAACTGCCTTTTACAAAAATATGAGAAAAAGAGTATGAGTCAGATATGGGCTAAATGGATGGAATAGCAAAATCACAATTCTGTCACAAATCCACGAAGCCCCCCAAATATCACAATAGTGTTCGAGTACTCAAGTCAATATTTCATATGAAAACAATTAAGTACTTACGTCCAAAATAAGAATGTTCTCTTTTATAAAATGACAAAAGACGTATGAACTTGACGTCTCATTGGACAATTACTGTTCACGAAATATGGGGTCAATCTCACTGTGTCGTTATTTAAACAACTGTAGACTTTTATATCTTATAAACTTACAATTTCATAATCCGGCAGTTTTCACAAAGAATCGTAAAATTATTTGTTTGTGGGTGTAATTTAGCAATTAATCATTAAATAATAAATCCAGTAAAATATTGTTTAATTTGTTAATACTATTCCAATGCAAGGGTTACTGATTGGATAGGATGAAACGTTTCACCGTCATTTCTGCGATATACTTGGGGGGGGGGGGGGGGGGGAATGATGGTTTGATTTCGTCTCAGACCTGGCACTTCTAAGTAAAAAAATCTCAGGTTTAACACTTTTTGACAAGGGGGGGGGTTCTCATCAAATTCTATGGGTATGATATGAGGTGAAGGGTTTCTAACAAAATTTTAATAAAACGAACGTGTACGTGATAAAGAGGTGTGTCGCACTGTCGTACTCTGAACAAAAAACAGCTCAACTCTTATTTAACATTTTGGTCAGAAAACTCGTCCTTGAAATACCGATTGACTAAAATGACCCTCATCTTGTCAATAACTCCCAAATTTGGGACTTCCGCGAAGGACCGGATCTGGACGTTTTAGGCAAGATGAAGGGCGTTTTAATATATAGATATGTGAAGGACGAGTTTTCTGGCTAAAACGTTAAAATGAGTAGGGTTTTTTTTTTCAGAATATGGTAGCCACAGATGATGCATCTGCCAACAAATGCCAATGAAATCTCATTTTACAGCAATAAACATGCATCTTAAACATCTCACTCAACAAGCCACAAAATGTCACTCAACGCCTTATCAAACTTCAAACATGTTCGGCCAAAGTTCATCTTCGTGCATTCATTCATTGGTTTTTATTACTATGAAATATGAAAGAACATAAAAAGACATTTCAAAGAAGTAATTTAGTCTCATTCTTATTGAAGGAAATAGTAATGTCAAATATATTCTCCCATATGACACTTTTTAAAATTAAGGACATCCAAGCGTTTAAAAAAAATTAATACTCTAATAGTTAAAAATGATTCTTTGCGCTGTTTTCATGGTACATAGAAAGATAGATATTTTTTCAACAAATTCCACATAAATATGTCTTTTATGTATTTTTAAAATTACAATATTTCACTCAAGGACACAAATTTTAAAAGATATTTTAACAAATGCAGCCCAATTTGTTCAAAGGTAAAATAGGAGCACAGAAACACTTAGAGAAGAGGGAGGGAGGGGGGGGGGGGGAGAAAAATTGCTTTAAATGTTTTTAAAATAGTCAGTGTTGTTGTTTTTTTAATTCTGATGTTTAAAAAAATAATTAAGGTCTCATAAAACAAACTTCTAGATATTGAAGAAACAATTATACGTCACGTTTTGTTAAAAAGAAAAGAATAATATAAGAAACGTCTATTCGTGGATTGAAATTTCAGGCTGTAATGCAAATAAAAAATGGACTATTTTATGTGATACATGTTATTATGCTTGCTTACTTCTGGCGAGAATCACAATTGTGTGGGATAATGATCGCGTTGGAAATGAGGGGGTAGGTGAAGATTGCTCCGTTAGTATAGCACTCGCCTTTCAAGCAAAGGTACTGATATCGGTCCTGAATGTAGTCAGTGATTATTCTTATTTTTCCCTTTCCTCTCAAAAGGGATTACGTGAGTAGGTAAGTAGCCTACTTTGCGATAAACTGCCAACCGATTCAAATGCAGGTAGCAAATTGTTAAATTCCATTTAAAGCCACACAAAAAACAAGATGAATTTTGGCTTTGTAGACTCTGGAGCACAAGAGAAAATGGGGAGAAAAGATTACATAATTACACTTTGTTGTTTTAAAGAAATCGGCTACTAAACTATTATTATCATCGCCAAAAGTACATAATATACTCCTGTTCTTCGTTGCCATTCACAAACTATCCATAGGAACATTTTGATTTTATTTTACAAATATTAAGAAGTTGACCGGAAAGACCGCGCTTGCTTATTCTTTAATCAAATCATAAGTAACAAAATTATTTATATTATATACACATGCCTTTGTAAGTATTCTGTAATTTTTGTCCTGCCAATTTCATTACAAGGCTAAATCATTTCATAGTGTTCAGGGCAATCATGCAAAAATGGAAAGCTTTTAGTAACATTCCTCAGATGGGTAAGCATGTCACACGTCAGGCAGTACAGGTTAGAAATAACCTTAACGTTATAACTGTTATAATACAATATCTAACACTGTGATCATACTTGGCTGCACAATCCCTGTCCGTGGTCAGACTCGTTGGAAGATGTGTCTTGAGACGAGGTAAGGGAAAAGTTGGCCGAGTCGCGTCTCCCAATCTCATTTTTCTTTCCCCCTAATTTTACCATCAGCTGACGTGGGTGTTGTGGTGGATGTTGGGGATGATGAGGATGATGATGATTATTATGAGATTGATGTTGTTGATGATAATGGCCGGTTTTATCACCTACCACTACGTCTTCTCTTGGTCTTCTTCGAATACGTCCTAGCTGAGCATCCTCCAGTACTGTAGGAAGCCCAGAGTCGGACGATTCAATCGTACTATTAGCTATATGGACGGACTGACCCTCGTCGCTGGAAAGACTTTGATGTTTAAGGCTTGAGTCGTTGATATGGTTTAATTGTTCATTCTGGTGTGGGTAATGATAATGATTATGCTGCTGGGGATTGTTATGGTGGAGATGATTTTCTGATATATGTTCATCTGAATTAGGATATATTTTAATTTCTTCTCCGTTTTCTAACTGTTCGCAGTGGTTGATATTATTGCTGCTAGGATTAGTGAGGTGCTCGTCGTAGGTGTGATAGCGTTCCATCATGTGCTTCTCACGCTCTTTGAAATTGCTGGCCGCCAGGGAAGATTCCCGAACTCTGTCTCTGAAAGATGACATGAGAGTCGGCAGTGGCTCCATCGGAGGGATGTCCGCGGTACTGTCGAAGTCGTCGCATGTCGAAGCAGTGTTAGTTTCAGACGCATACATTTCACCACACTTGCCACGTAAACTGTGTCTGTACTCGCTATTTAAAGGATTTTCACAATGATCACTGTATCTCCGCGTTGCTACAGTGGGTTGACTAGAATCTCTAAGCGTTATATTGGAGCAAGACGCGGCATTTGACTGATTGTGAATATCAGCCGTGACGTTTACATGGCTCACCTCCGGTGTTCTTTCTCTATTGTGATGGCTGACTCTACGATTCAAACTTCCGAATGTTGGAGGCGGCATCGTTGGCTCTTCTTCAAAACTTCCTGAATGTCTGGAGCGGTCGTTAAACGTTACCCTTGCCCCAGCACCACGCCTTCCTTTGGACCTTTTCAATGAAGATGAATCAATCATCTGTGTGCCGTGGGGATCTCTAACAATCTGGGACGATGTCAAATTAGATTGATCAGACTCCTCTGTTCCAACATCCGACGGACAAGAGCTGCCACCACCATTTACATTGGGATCTAAACTTCTATTCTGGCTGTTGCTCAGACGTTTTAACCTGTTAAGACTGCCGCTGTCTATAGAGTCGCCACGTCCGTTAGAATGAAGCTGCATCATGTTTCCATCCATCGGTAACGATTTCATTTGTTGAAGAGTTACGTAATCTAAAATTCTAAACTTCCATTTTTGTTTGACAGTAAGTCCGAACCATAATAAGACCCATGTTACCATGTAGCATACTTCACAAATGACAGCCGAGACCATCAGCTCGTCGCTAGTCACTCTCATCAAATGTACCATGTCGTAGATCAGAGGCCCTTTAAAGATGGCAAAGGCCACCAGAGCACCCATAGCACACGAATGAGGTATGTAGCCCTGGCAACCACTGTTGACGATAACAGTTCGTTTCGTGTAAGTATCAGTTGCATGGCTGCGTTCCACTATTTTAGATTTTTCATGAAAATAATGTGATCCGTATTCGAATACAGTTATTGTTGACAGGAGAAGAATTGCACCACTTATAAGATACAGCGTCAAATCAACGCCACAGCTCACCGATAAGCTGACGTTTAGGAAAATCTTCTGGTTGTAGCAAACGCAATATAATGTTGCAAAGCTGTTAAATCCGAAAATAGAATTTAGCGCCATAGACAGAAGTTGGAATGCAAAAATTAAGGCGAGAGCTTTGTTGGTGTACCAGAAAACCGAGGCATATCGAACCAGAAAGCAAGCCATGGCGATGCAAAAATGGACGAAAGCAATGCTGACGCTGATACGGTCTCCCCAGCCGCCAGAGGTAGATCTTTTAGAGGGAAGTTCGAAATGAGTAGCGTTTGGATGAATAGTCAGGTTGACACTGCTCTTGATGTTGCTCATCATAGATCGTTCATCAGGAAACAGGAAATCCAGCTCGCTTTCCCATGCAATGTCTGAAAAATTGATGAAAAATAAATACCATGATGAGAATAATTTTGTAAATGATAATCATACAGAGATAGTTAATAAAAATGTATTTATGAGAGATGTCAAACACACATTGTAATCTAAAGTACATGTAATTTGAGCACTGCATTAGGGTCATAATGGTGTCCGTAGGTGGTCATTAATGCTCGTGTTTTATTAAATCACCCTCTTTAAACTCCAACAAATCGTGATAACTATCTCTCAAACATTAAGTCGGAGAGTGGAACAATCATTCATCCAGAGATTCTTTCATCATCTGTAAGATGGCAAGCAGCTTCAAATGATTGCACTACAATGTTATGACGACCTTAGTTCCGAAACCGTTCCGTTCTGAACCCTTCCAGTGCGTCTCTGTGAATTGCTCAACCAGATACTATGCGAACTCTAACCGTTCCCACGACGAGAGCAAGTAGAAGACACCGTCAATAAGTTGCCATTGACGCAGAGTGGTTGCCATAAGACAGGTCCTGATATGATCAGAAGGCTGTTACTCAGACATAGCTGGCTTCACTCGCAATCAATTGCTTTAGTGAGGTGGTTTCTTTAAATGTTTTTATTTTATCAAATTTGTTTGATTTTATTTTTGACGCATATCATTTACATCATTCTGACAGCCTTGGCTTTGATATCCAATTGCGCATTTCATCAATTCAAAAGTCAATTGAATTAATTGCATTTCTAACGGCAGTTAGATTCTCTCTAATATTCTTCTCTTAAGACTAGAGCCAAAACGTTGCTCTTAATAAAATGCCCAATAGATTAAAAGGCAACACGGATCTAATTTTGTTCACATTCCTGACGTTTTGTAATACGTAGCTAAAATATAGCTTATTATTATAATACTTTTACGAGTGCATAATATTTTGATCACTTTTCAATATTATATTCTCTTTTGTAGAGATAGAAAATCAGTTGCAAGGATAGTTTTCAAGACAAAAAAAAGGAAAAGAACTGGACTGAGATCAGGATAGTCTGTCACACCAAATGATTTAGCAGTCAAATGTACGAAGAGATGTATTAACCCTTCAAGGGCGATGATGTTCATTAAAAAAAAAAAAACCCAAAAAACTCTTGTGTCAATAGCTTTCAGGTTTCACCAAGAGAGCATTAACAATTAAGTGATTCTGACTTCAACGAAGTCCAACATTACATCGATTTTACTGATCTATAGAATAAAATCGTTAACCCTGATGTGATATTCAGATAAATTATGGTAGAATATAATATTATGATTGAAGGAAAAAAGAAAAAAAACACAAAAAAGATTGGTTTCGCTGTTAATGGGTTAAAATCGAAATGAGTTTTGGGTGCCCGTCCTGCCCATTCGCCCACTGGCCAAGAGACTGACATACATAAACAATCAAAACATTACTACAAATAGCAATTACTGTATTTCCTTGAGAAGGGTAAGTCGGTGTAGATATACGATAAAATAACTTAGACCAACTTCTTTGTAATGAAGTTCCAGGTAAAACATTCCACTAATAAACTCCCGACTTGAACTAGGTGGAATGTTTGAGATACTATTTTAGGATATAGAGAAATGTAATGTTATGAGGACTACTACTTTTTATGTCCTCACTTTTTTACGTATTTATCTGTCATATTTAATCCAGGACTGCCGAGTTAAAGCTCTAAAAACTCGTAGTTTTCAGCGACGAGAAAAGAACAAACTGTGACTAGCTCTAAAATTTCCAGTTTGTCCTCAAAAAAAATAATTAAGTAATGCATCAAATCTTTAAAACAAGCGCTCTGGCACTAAGACTTTTATTTTATTTTCACAATGTTTATTGAATAGAGAAATGCAGTTTCAGCTAGGGGCCAGCGTGGCTCAGCGGTACGGTTTTTGCTTCGTACCCAAAAGGTACCGAGTTCAACAACCCGCCTCGTTGTGTGGCCTTGAGCAAGTCATCTAGCCCTAAGTTCACTTTGCGGCGCTGCACTGCGTCTGACGCCTGGGTTATTGCAGTCGTCCCTTGGAATAGACCCCCATTGCAGGCAGATCTCCATTTGACATGTTCCACTGATAAGGAATAATACGGGTCGTGAGTTCCATGCGGTAGATCAGCACATTCCCCTGGGGACATCATGGATGGGTGGTAGGTTGGTGCCAGATCTTAACTGATTGCCCCTTGGCTGATCTGGGAATAGATTATCACCATATCGCTATTTTATAATCTGCTAGTTACCCGAGGACTCATAACGGATAACAAGCGAAAGACTTGTAAGACATGTAATTTGAGCACTGCATTAGGGTCGTAATGGTGTCCGTAGGTGGTCATTAATGCTCGTGTTTTATTAAATCACCCTCTTTAAACTCCAACAAATCGTGATAACTATCTCTCAAACATTAAGTCGGAGAGTGGAACAATCATTCATCCAGAGATTCTTTCATCATCTGTAAGATGGCAAGCAGCTTCAAATGATTGCACTACAATGTTATGACGACCTTAGTTCCGAAACCGTTCCGTTCTGAACCCTTCCAGTGCGTCTCTGTGAATTGCTCAACCAGATACTATGCGAACTCTAACCGTTCCCACGACGAGAGCAAGTAGAAGACACCGTCAATAAGTTGCCATTGACGCAGAGTGGTTGCCATAAGACAGGTCCTGATATGATCAGAAGGCTGTTACTCAGACATAGCTGGCTTCACTCGCAATCAATTGCTTTAGTGAGGTGGTTTCTTTAAATGTTTTTATTTTATCAAATTTGTTTGATTTTATTTTTGACGCATATCATTTACATCATTCTGACAGCCTTGGCTTGATATCCAACTGCGCATTTCATCAATTCAAAAGTCAATTGAATTAATTGCATTTCTAACGGCAGTTAGATTCTCTCTAATATTCTTCTCTTAAGACTAGAGCCAAAACGTTGCTCTTAATAAAATGCCCAATAGATTAAAAGGCAACACGGATCTAATTTTGTTCACATTCCTGACGTTTTGTAATACGTAGCTAAAATATAGCTTATTATTATAATACTTTTACGAGTGCATAATATTTTGATCACTTTTCAATATTATATTCTCTTTTGTAGAGATAGAAAATCAGTTGCAAGGATAGTTTTCAAGACAAAAAAAAGGAAAAGAACTGGACTGAGATCAGGATAGTCTGTCACACCAAATGATTTAGCAGTCAAATGTACGAAGAGATGTATTAACCCTTCAAGGGCGATGATGTTCATTAAAAAAAAAACCCCAAAAAACTCTTGTGTCAATAGCTTTCAGGTTTCACCAAGAGAGCATTAACAATTAAGTGATTCTGACTTCAACGAAGTCCAACATTACATCGATTTTACTGATCTATAGAATAAAATCGTTAACCCTGATGTGATATTCAGATAAATTATGGTAGAATATAATATTATGATTGAAGGAAAAAGAAAAAAAAACAAAAAAAGATTGGTTTCGCTGTTAATGGGTTAAAATCGAAATGATTTTTGGGTGCCCTTCCTGCCCATTCGCCCACTGGCCATGAGACTGACATACATAAACAATCAAAACATTACTACAAATAGCAATTACTGTATTTCCTTGAGAAGGGTAAGTCGGTGTAGATATACGATAAAATAACTTAGACCAACTTCTTTGTAATGAAGTTCCAGGTAAAACATTCCACTAATAAACTCCCGACTTGAACTAGGTGGAATGTTTGAGATACTATTTTAGGATATAGAGAAATGTAATGTTATGAGGACTACTACTTTTTATGTCCTCACTTTTTTACGTATTTATCTGTCATATTTAATCCAGGACTGCCGAGTTAAAGCTCTAAAAACTCGTAGTTTTCAGCGACGAGAAAAGAACAAACTGTGACTAGCTCTAAAATTTCCAGTTTGTCCTCAAAAAAAAAAATTAAGTAATGCATCAAATCTTTAAAACAAGCGCTCTGGCACTAAGACTTTTATTTTATTTTCACAATGTTTATTGAATAGAGAAATGCAGTTTCAGCTAGGGGCCAGCGTGGCTCAGCGGTACGGTTTTTGCTTCGTACCCAAAAGGTACCGAGTTCAACAACCCGCCTCGTTGTGTGGCCTTGAGCAAGTCATCTAGACCTAAGTTCACTTTGCGGCGCTGCACTGCGTCTGACGCCTGGGTTATTGCAGTCGTCCCTTGGAATAGACCTTCTTGGGGATGAATAAAGAGAATTTTATTTACTTATTATTATTATTAATCCGTACCTTTTCTAATGTATCGTTATAATAGGCAGATCTGATTAAATCAACACCATAATTGTACAGCTTTCTGGTAAAGCAGTTGATTTAATTGGGACATGGACCCTTATAAAACGAAACTTGATTTTGTTTAAAAGCTTGAGCTTTTATATAGTGCAATATCCACTAAACGTGCTCAGTCCCTCGCCAACAGCAACACTTAGCATGTAGGACGAGACGTGACTGATGCCTGTTAGGCTAAATTTCAATTATTTATTTTTCCGACAGAGTCAATGCTGTTAACGGCCGGACGCTCATTTTACACCTGAGTTCGGGGAGCGAATGTGAGTAAAGAGACTTTTCCAAAGACTCAACCACGCGTCGCTCAAAGCGGGACTCGAATCCAAGACCTTCCGACTCAATTGTCATACTTCAAGACCACATAGAAAAGAAAGACACACAAAAGAAAAAGAGAGGGAGAAAAAAACAACTCCCAATAGACAGACAAGCTTAAAAGTAAACGTGTTTTCTTATTTGAATTTAGATGACTATGTTTCTTTCGTTAGATTCGTTATTATTTAATTTGAGATCACTCTGTAAAACATTAATTTTACAAACATTTTAAATAATATTATTGTCGGCTCTTAATCTTACGTTTAGGAGTATGACCTTAGAAAAAGAGTAGTTAATTTGTCAAATCCAATGCAGTATAGTTAAGAAGCATAAGTACATACTTCGCTTCTAATAATATTCTAATAAACGTGTAATTGTTCAATTGAAAAATAGCCATCGTGTCTCAAAAGGAATGTCTTCTTGATATCCAAACAGTCACGATATATAACAGTCTCCTGACTAAACAAAAAAGTCACAGACAGGTAGAGAGAGATAGATAGATAGATAGCGAGAGAGAGAGAGAGAGAGAGAGAGAGAGAGAGAGCGAGAGAGAGAGAGAGAGATGTCGAAAGACATGTACGAAGACGCATAAACACACACAAACACACACCACACACACACACACACACACACACACACAAACATACATTTAGAATGTGTGAGGGAGAAAGTGAAAGAGAGGAAGGAAGTTGGAGGATAATGTTTGTGTGTGTCTGTTTGTATCTATGTGTGTGTGTGCGTGCTTGCGCGCGAGCGCATGTGTGTGTGTGTGTGTGTGTGTGTGTGTGTGTGTAAGAGAGAAAGATATGATAGATGATTGGTAAAATTCAAAGATTCACGATCGAATAGAAAATCCACGAACTCAGCAGTCAAAATAATAATATACAGATTAAGTTTGGGCTAAAATTGCAGGCAGATCTCCATTTGACATGTTCCACTGATAAGGAATAATACGGGTCGTGAGTTCCATGCGGTAGATCAGCACATTCCCCTGGGGATATCATGGATGGGTGGTAGGTTGGTGCCAGATCTTAACTGATTGCCCCTTGGCTGATCTGGGAATAGATTATCACCATATCGCTATTTTATAATCTGCTAGTTACCCCGAGGACTCATAACGGATAACAAGCGAAAGACTTGACGTGAATAGAATGGAATGGAAGAAAGGATGGGGAAGGGGGGAGAACAAACTGTGACCCACCGTCTCAAAGCGATATTATGTCGGGGATGAACTAAGTAATTGAAATTTAATGTATAGCCATAAAAAAATGACACTTGGGATTGATTTTGATTTGTTATTATGAAGAATTGAAGATAGCATAGTTAGTTGAGCACACAGTTCACACGCATAGGGACCGAGATCGACCCCGGGTGCAGTTGATATATTTTCTGAACCCCTGTCCACCCAGCAGTGATTGAGTAGCGTGGTTTAGTAGATCTGGTGGAAAGTATTTAGCGATACTAGCGTCTTATCCAAAGGATAGCAAACAATTGCTATTGTCCGTTTCACGCTATAGAAACCGGGTTAAACTCCGGCTCTGTGGGCTTCGTGGCTCTGAAGGACTACAAAATAAAAAATGATGGAGAATAAACACGATGTCTTACATTCCAAAACCTCAAAGTTCATATTTCTTATCATATAAATTCTAAATTCCCTTTTCGGGGTAGGCATAGTTCAATCCATCATAATACCATTTTGAGATGATGGGTCACAAATAGTGACTACTAGTGGTAGCAGAATCAATAAGTGTGAGGCTTACTGAGTTATCGTTGTTGCGTCTTTTACATTCACGTCTTTTCAAGTCCGTCGTCAAATTTTGGGTAAATGTTTACAAGATCTAAATAACGGATGCCAGGCGAGATGGATGAGACCTCGTCGGATTTACAAAAGATCGTGCATTGTGGTACATTATACCAAAATGGAAAGAGGGGGGGGGGGGGAGGAGGAAACTAATCTTACAGCTGTCATAATAACATTTTCTGCTAGTTTTACTGTTCTAGTGTGTTAAGCAATTGATTCACTGTGGTAGATTTTGTTTAGGAGCACGAGGAGGTCGTTGTTGAAAGATCGATCCGAACTCGTAAATATCTGCACGGAATTATCTTCGGAATGAGATGGCGATGAAAGAACACGTAAAACATTCAATCTCGGAATATATCGCTGAGATTCATTGGTTTGCCAAGTTGAATTTTTACTTGTTTGACCTGCTAAGAGGGTATGTTCCACCTCAACTAGTCTAATGTTTTTTCAAGCATCCTGACGCATCAAAACTCAGATGTCAATAGTAGCCCGGTGAGAAGGCTGATCAGGGTTCAGACAGAAAACTAGTTATAACTATGATTATGCATATTTTTATTATCTACATTTATGATTTGCACATATCCTATCGTCATGCAGGTAGTTTGCAGGCCAACTTAAACGATTATGCTCATTACTTAAACACCTACTTTAGTCTCTCTCTCTCTCTCTCTCTCTCTCTCTCTCTCTCTCTCTCTCTCTCTCTCTCTCTCTCTCTTACAAACACATACACACAGACACACACACATACTTTACTTTCTTTGTTTATATAATGGCCAATGTTCATTAAGATCAGGGGTGACCATAATTGGAGATCTATCAAACAAATACCATTATTGTTCTTATATTATGCCTTGTGTTATGTTGTACATATTATGATACCATATAATTTTACATTGTTCTAAATCATATTACTTCATGTTGGATCTTGATTCCCAAAATACATTATAGAGTGTGTGCTGGTGAGTGCTGGTGAGTAACAGGAATACAATCTATTTTGGTCTGTTATTTTGACGCAATGGCAGTCAATCTGAAATGGATTTCTTTTAAATGATAGCTCTAAAAATAACAAACACAGTTGCCAAGTTTGTTCAAACATATTATTGATGTCACTTTGCTCCGTCGGCCCGCCTAAGTTGTAAAATTTTCAATAAAAAATAAACAGAACAAAGGAAAACATTAATTTAAGAATAGAAAGAAACTCATTCCTTTAAAAGCAAAGGAAAAAATGAGATGAAAAATAAGGTTGAGATTTCAAATGACATTTTCATGATTTCCATTCCGGCAGATATTGAACAGTTCTGCCGTACTATGAAAAATACACATTATAAGATATTTTGGCCAGAATACTCGTCCTTCAAATATTGAGCGAATAAAATTACCTTCATCTTGTGAAAGCTCTCTAACCTAGGACTTCAGTGAAGTCTTTAGGTTTGAGAGTTTTTTGACAAGATGGCGGTAATATATATATATATATATATATATATATATATATATATATATATATATATATATATATGTGTGTGTATGTATGTATTATATATATTATTTATAATACTGAAGACAAGAAAATAATGTCTTGAAATGCCAAAAGAAGCTAGAACATCTTTATTTGGTAATTTCTAATGCAAAACACATATTGGTGTCCGACCATCTGGACATTATACCATTTTGAGACGATTGGTCACATTTGAACTAAAACTGTTATGGTATCACGAGAATCCAAACAGTTTTATAGCGTAATAGTCATTGGATCTACCAATAGGATCCGCGTGAAACAAACTATATTCCATTCATATGTCGTAAACGTGTCAAGTATAGCCGGATTTGGTCTGATCATTTATATGAAATGTTATTCTGAATTTTAAAATTCCAATTGAGAAGAAATATTGGCTCGTTATATTATCTTAACTAGATCCTGACATGTTGAAGTTTATCTTTTTCCGTCGGTGACTAAAATAGAATGTGTTATCATTGCATCCCATTATATACATTATATTGTTCAAAATCATTCTGCCATATTTATGACACAATAGATATCATCTGCATAAAAAATCTCTTCGATGTGGAATTTCCACGAGATATAACAATCATTAAATTCAGCTGTCAGAATGCATCGTTGTTTAAATGTAAATTTAATTATCTCATAAAAACGTATAGGGGTTTTAGAATGCATGAGATGGCCGTGTTTATTCAAAATCAAACCAGAATCTCGCGATGACGATAACAAATCCATTAATAAAATCGGGTTGGTCATCATATAAATGTACTACATTTTAATGTATATAGCACTTCATATTGCTTTTAGATCTGATATATTAAATGGCTCACCCTTTATGTCAGAAAGACTTAAATGACAATTTATTATTACAAAACTTTGGTCAACTTTTTACAAAAATATATAAAAACTCCAAGAATAGGACCGTTCCTCACTATGACCCAGCCGTGATCCATTAGCCGGAACAGACATTACCCTAGTTTTTCAAACACTCTCTTTATGATAATATTGTGCAGTTTGTAAGAGTTGAATTTTAACCGGTTAACTGCCGTACTTTGAAAAGACACATAATATTTAAAGAGTTGGCCATAAAACTGGTCCTTCAAACATAGATCGATTTAAATGGCCCTTGTCTTGGCAAAATCTCTCAAACCTGGGACCTCGGGAGTCCCAGATTGGAGAGTTTTTATCAGGATGAGGGTAATTTAAATCGATCAACAGGAGGGCAAGATTTCTGGCCAAATTCTTAAATACATGTTTTTCTAGTGTACGATAGTTAACTATAATTATAGTTAACAAATAAAAGTCCGATCCGAAGATCACCGAAACATGAAGGAAGGACAATACACCATCCACTATAATTATTATTATGGGTTCATGTATTAACTACGACAAGAAACACCGCCTAAAGTTTGTTAAAACCAAGTTGCGTTCTAAGTCTATTATGAACAAAGCCAAAGAATCCCTTTAATATTGAAATGAAAAAAAATAAAAGAAAAAATCTGACCATTGCGATTAAATTCAGAAACTCGCAACACCTGCTCTAGTATTCTAGCGACCTGTAGCAGACAGGTAGTAAGACACCTTACGTCTTTTATCATCCGGGTTCATCTTCATGCTGTTTCTCGAAAGGGTAGATTTTGAAAAAAGAGCCCTCCTATCTCCGGAATCGGGTGTCAGACCAGGTTAGTTACGGCGCTTCCCGGAGAGAAGACGAGAGATCTGAGAGAAGACTTGTCTATTGTAGTTTCTTTCAGGATACCCACCTTGCTACCCAATACAAAATACCATTCTTTATTTTAAATAATAAGCACGGAGAGTGTTCTAATTTCCCTATCGTCTTAGGAGATATGAATTTATTTCTATAATCAGTTCCTCTTCCGGCTTAATTATATCCTTAACAATTATATTGTTATGTTTGATGGAAACATATTTTTTCTCTCATAACAAAAATATTATCTATTTCTTTTTCATTTGCTTATCTCTCTCTCTCTCTCTCTCTCTCTCTCTCTCTCTCTCTCTCTCTCTCTCTATCTATCTATCTCTCTCTATCTATCTCTCTCTTTCTCTCTCTCTTTATCTCTCTCTCTCTCTCTCTCTCTTCTGTCATTCTTCATGTATTTATTTTAAGGCTCCGCTCTTTAGTATTGTGATATGACATTCGCTTTGTGACCTGAAGGTTTGCGTCCCACTGTGGGCGGAACAAAGTTGAATCTTTGGAAATGACTCCTAACTCACATTCTCTCACAACACTCAAGTGTAAAATGAGTACCCGGGCAGCAACAGCACTGTCTCTGTTAAGAAAATTGGTGTAGCCCCCCTCAGGCGTTATGTCTCGTTCTGTGTTTCAAGTGTTGCTTTTGGTTTTATTAAAAACTTGAGCTTTTATATAGGACAATATCCAATAAACGTGCTCAAAGCGCTTTACAAATTGTCCCCAACCAACAGCGACACGTAAAAAAAATAGAACAAGACATGACGCCTGTTAGTGAAATCATTTTTTTCCGACATAGAAAAGCTGTTTGCGGCCTGATATTCATTCACACCAACTATGCGCCAAGCGAGGCTCGAACCCAGGACCTTCCGATCTGAAAGCGAGTGTCATACCACAAGACCACATAGCCGTTTAAGTGGACATTGTGTTATACAAAAGTTCTTTTATCTATTTATCCAGCTAGTTATTCTTATTCATTTATTTATTCAACGTTTCTATTCTACTTTGCTTATCTATCCATCTATTGATTCACTTATTATCTTCGTTTTATGACATCCGCATTTTTCAACATTTTGAACAGCCAGAATTTATCAGCACGGTTTCATTTTGCAACATTTATTTTCTATCACAATCACGTTATCAATCACAATTCACATTATTAAGGCACAGATGCAATGTCAATGGGAATCTTTTGTGTATTATTCCATTTAACTTAACAAGTAATAAGTCTTTTTTTTAAACAGTTAAAATAGTTATACATAGTTGCCAGTTTTCTAAGCTAAGAAAAGCTAGTTATTCACAAATACTCGGAGACAATTAAATTCGACACCCAGAGGAGGGGAGAAGTAAACAATATTTCGTCGTAAAATTGTTTGTTCTGGTGCCTCCTCCATGTTCTGTCAAATGGATCAATACCTCTCCCTAATAAGTCGCATTGATAATAAAAGGTACTAATTAACACCTTTGTACAGTTTTGCTATGTGTTTAATTTACAGTACCTTGTCTACGGCTTTTAAAACATTTACATTTTGTCTATGACTGTGATTTTCATCGTTTAACTTTTGTAACAAGCAAGACGTGAACATATTTGCAGGTCTGATAACTGGACGCAATCAATGACTCGTTTTAACAGTGTTGTAATTTAAGATATTGTCCGCTGGTTTGAAAGGATTTCCATTACAGCAACGAGACCATAACAATTTTGGTTATCAGACCTGCAAATAAGTGCACGTCACCGTGAGCTATTAAGAGTATCATGGACAAGTAAAATTCATATAATTCTGATTTTACAAAGTGCACACAAACATGTAAACACAACCGACCTCTTTGTTCATTAAATCATGGCATTCACATTCACTAAATATTGTTATAGATTATACACTTTCTGTTAACCTTTCGTTTTAGGCCACTTTGCTTCGTTGATATCATCATTGTCTATCTATGCTTGTTATTGGACTTGGAATGGGTGCACTCAAGACAATAAGTACAATGGCGTCTAGCAGCATATTTGTTAAACATCCAAATAATGCTCCGCAGTTTGTTTCGTTGGTGGTCGCTCCGTTAGTTTAAAAAACAATGTTTTCTTTTCTAACCTAGTCCTCTACTAATATTATTAGCAACACATGTATAAATGTATTTTTTTAAAAACAAAGCAACTCAAAAGAAGTAAACAAAAGGGTTGATTGAAGCCGATGGAAGGGGGAGGTGGTGGTTGTTCGGGGTTGTGAAATGCTATAAAACCAGGTAAATTTTCGACATTTTGAACGGTTCCCCTTGTACAATTTAATTTTGAATATTCATTTCGTCTTGAATTGGTAAGTACAAAGTTAATTTGAGTTTAATATTCTTCAACATTGCACGATGCTTTGAACAAGCAGCTGTCATAAGGAGTATTGTAGTGACTTTAATAGAGGTTGAATAAAATAGTAAAATAGTAAATGAGAATATTTATAGCACAACGCCTTCAGTAGTTTTCATTACGGCTTACGTTTTCCATTACCCAAGGCTATAACAATTAGGTAATTGAAGACAATTCAATTACATACTGATTTTAAACTATTCAACAAAGCAATCCATTGAAGAGACTAGCCTTAGTATTTATGCCTTACGCTTGCAAGGTTCTCAGAAATAGAAGCCCCGGTTTTTTTCTTATCTTTGCGGTGAAAGATTTTCATTCATTTTTATTTGTGCGCAAAAAAAAAAAAAATAAATAAATAAATAAATAAATCTAGATAGTTCAACACAGTGAGCTCAAAATTGACTGTGCTTGAGTCAATAACATTCTTGAAACATGAAACAACTGTTTCATTAAAATCAGCTCGAAAGAGTATCATTGAGCTTAGGAACAGCGAAGCTTTATATATCAGGTCTAGCCACGATTGCCCTCTGTATCTGTTTTTTCATTAACTGCCTCTTTTATTCTTTCTCATTATAAAGTTTTATTTATGATTATTGTAATATCTCTAGATTTCATTTTGTCATAAAATAAATACAAAATCGTAAATTTGTCCTGGGGTCTATCGTCTTTTTTCATCCTCAGCACTGCGCGATTTGTTATCATACGATTTGTCTCCCTTCGTTTCCTGTCAGTGATAAAGGTATTATAAATAATCTTTGAAAATCATCCCTATTCTTTACCAGGGGCACCCATTTGTTTATCATTGTTGAGTGACTTGAGCAATCTCCCAGCGTGTACATTATAAAACGATTAGATAATACTGACATGTATACTTAACAAAGAAGTGAAAATCTGGCACGGCATTTCAAGAAACCCCCTACCCCTGTGAGATATCAACAATTATATCAACATTGACGTTTATGTCTAAGTGGATTAATACTAATTTGATTACTGTATTTTGTCAACTCAGATTATGTTGAGAATCAGTAACATCATTCTATATAATATTATTCCGTAGGTATTATTCGCCACTTTCCTGTCTTTTAAAAAAAATAATTAAAGAACAGCATATGCCAGAAAATGATCATAAGATTTTGTTAATAATGAGATTTAAACATACGGATTTCTCTTGTCCATGTCTGTGGCCTCAGCAATGTTTGTTTGTTTATTTGTTGTCGTTGCAGTTGCTGCTGTTATTGTTGCTCACTTGTTGGTGTTTCGATCAGCTACGTGTTGTGTTTCTCTAGTTGATGCTTCGATTTTCGAAGATTTGTATCCCACGATACATATTGGTGTTAGTTACCCAGTAAATTGCTAGAGATATGATCAATATGGAAAAGGGATAGTAATAGATCTAAACGACGTGTCTGCGTTATATATCAAAAGTAACAGCATTCGTACATAGTCATATGCTATGCCTAAAATGCTTTCTTTCAGTTAACAAAAAAATCTTTTCAATCCAAGTCATTCACGTGTTTTTTGTTACCCTAGTTTGATCTTTCCCTCTACCTCTTCATCCACTTCATTGAGACACAATGACGAAGACACACTACCCTTGTTCATTTCAATCACAACCAATTGGCCTTCTTCAATGGTTCAGATCTACGGTCTGTGGAGTGTGGATTCAACATCATTGTCGTTTCCACTGACGCTTAAATGACCTAAAAGATTAGCAATAGCCACACAATCCAAAAATGAAACAAGAACTGTGGTCATCAACTTCACAATCAAGAGATAGTCCATTGATTCAAGTTTTCCCCCCGCTTCTGGTGTTAATTTAAATTTGATGGCATAACAGAGTTCAGGTAATTCCATTTCGACGGAATTCAGTTAGAATCTCCAAGATAAAAAAACCCAAACAAAACAACAACAAAAAAAAAACGGAAAAAGAAGAAAACAATTATAACACAAAGAGTGATGTTACTGTACTCATATGCTTCACTTTTAGCCAGCTTTCTTGCAGATTTATAACCTTCTTTACTTATTTGGACTATATGAGTGATCATTACAAAATATATATACATATAGATTACCGTTCGCTCGACCCATTCTGCAAATTCGCGCCTATATGACCTTATAGCATCGAAATACCATTCAATTTATATAAATCAAATTCTGAAACTTAATTTGAACAATCTAAGAAAAATAGTGGCTTAAAATAATCACTCTGTGTGTTTCCATCTCTAATACCCGAGGCGCTGCTAATAACCCATTGTTATTCTTTAGTTCCAGACGAGTGCAATCGCATTACCCTCATTCACAATGTGTAACAAATGTGGATGACAAACAGCAAAAGGTAATTTACTCTCATTGTTTCCAATACTACAAGATGAATTTACGTTTTTCATTTCTCGTCTGGGATTGTTTCCCATCAGATTATCTAACGTAACATCGACCCAGATTACCTGTGTGGCTTGTAATAGTAGACAATGGAGTGTGAAAGGATCCTGAGTAATGAGGATTAGAACCCGTGGGCCGACTCTTATAATGGCTCCAGGCATTATCAGGTCTCTCTGTGTGGCATTCTCATAGTCTCCATTTTTATCCAATTCTTGCGTGGAGCAGTAACGTGAGAATAAGCAACAAGCGCCATATTCATATCAAAGTATGGGGCTGTGATATTTTGTAATATTATTTCAAATGCAACGCCCTGAGCAAGTGATTCTCTTTCTCAATACTGTTTCAATTAGGCAACAGCAACCAACCTTTAAAGCTTTTGAAATAAATGGTAAACTCATTATTCTTTTATGAAAAATGGTAGTTATTAAATTCTTACTTGATGCATTTCACACAAAAAGAAACGTTAAAATAAATATATTTCTTTTCAAGATTAATCGCAAACCATTGTCAATAGCATCATCTACTTCGAGACAAAAGCTTCATCCCAACAATCAAAAACATTCCGTTCTTTATGTGTTTGCTTTTTTTTAATGGAATGAGAAACTGAAAAAAAAATAGAATTGAGAATCAATATCTTATGAAAGTGGATGAAGTGGCATCGTCGTTGAAAAGATTCTGCTGTTCTATGTATGTTTATATATATGTATATATATATATATATATATATATATATATATATATGTGTGTGTGTGTGTGTGTGTGTGTGTGTTTGTGTGTATGTATGTATGCGTGTGTGTGTGTGTGTGTGCGTGTGTTCTTGCGTGTTTATCTTCATTAGCGAAAGCATACAAGAGTGTTGTAGAGTTTTAAGAAAATTATAATTTGAATGAGTGTGTGTTTGTGTGTGTGTGTGTGTGTGTGTGTGTGTGTGTGTGTGTGCATAGTGAGAGAAAGAGAGTCGCCGTCGTGTGTGTGTGTGTGTGTGTGTGTATGTGTGTGTTTACATGTCTTTTTGAATAGCTTTCGTTATTATTAAAATCATCCAGTTGAGTTGTTGTGTTCTGTCCGTACCACACTTATCATTAGAGATGACTATGTCTCAAACTCACATTATGAAGTGTATGTAAACCTTATACAATAAATATTTCTTTTCATACTATCTAGTATTGAAACAAACAATTAAATACATTGTTTTTCTCCGTTGATTTTGAACACAAGAACACAATATATATTTCACTGATCCAATGTTTTCTACTTTTGAAAAGGAAGAGGGTACCTAGTATAAATAAATGGTTTGATACTCCAAAACCGAGTTTTAAGGAAGTCAAACAATGAGACACCTGTTGAGAAATAATTTATTTTTCTCGCGTTAACTGAAATAGCTCTTTGTGAAGTCTGACAACGGGACCGGGGCCAATAAATATTTTAACTCAAACAATGGCACACTTGTAGGTATATTGATTTGTTTAAGCCAATATAGTATAGCCCTGAGCATTTGAAATTCGATAATAGACATAGGACCAATTACCACACTGAAAAGATTCGTTTTTAGTCGCAGACAAACATAGTTCGTGAACAGTTTTCTTGTTTGAGTGACGCGTAAAAAGGATACGAAAATCAGTTCTTGAAAGCTTCGATGGTGATATTGAAACCCACATCTGTCAATAAAAGCTGGGAAAGCTTTTAAAATCATTTTTAATTCCTTGGATGTTTTGTTGGTATATGCGGATAACAGAAAGGTAATTAAGTTTAGGAACAAAATCAGGGGAGTTTATGAAACAGAAATAGACAGGTTGGATATCAGAAAGGAATTTAAAAAAAGGGAAAACAATAGACATTTAAATGTAGAGACAAAAATGTTATAGTGATAAAAAGTTAAATGTTACATTCTGTTGAGCTTATCCACGTTTATGTCTCCAAGCACTTTGCAGTATTCATGTAGTGAGACAAATTAAGTAAGACGCCATACGCATCCCTTTGAAAAAAATGTCTAGCTGTACAAAATTATCTTTAGACGACGGGAAAGACTGATAGGAGACTTTAAAATTTATTATCTGTCTCCTATATGAGGCTGAATGGTGGGGGGGGGGGGGGCGAAATGGCCGAGTGGTTAAGGCATTGCACTGTGATCCGGAAGGTCCCGGGTTTTAGCCCCGCTACAGGCACTTTCATTAATTTCTTGGGCAAGATTATTAACCCCCAGTTTGCTCACTTGGACATCATGGGAGATTCCTTTTGACATCAGACATTCTGTTTGATGGATTATCTAGATTCCTTCATGGAATGCTTAGGCGACGGGATCTTATGGTGCTGTTGCGAAAGGGTGTAATTCTTTTTTTATATGACGCTGAGGGATGTGTAAAGGAAAATAAACCTCATCTTATCTCAGCGCCATGGTGTTTGGAAAGAGGTTTGGATCTGGAGACCTTGCATAAAGGTCAAAACAAATCGGACGTGTAACTATTTAAGCGATGAATCATACCCTGATAAATTAGAAAGAAATAAAAAACATACAGAGAGGTGGGAACAATACAACTAGTTAACTTATTGTATAGTGTGGGCCGTGGGACGCGAGGTTACTGGATATATTACGAGCTAATTTCGGTAACGAAAATAATAAGAAAATTCTGCATTGCTTAGATAATGCATCATTGTTTAAGAAAAGTGATGTGGGACAGTCATTCTTCAACAGTGGTCGGTGGACTGGACTGGGTGTTTATTATTCACCAAGTGCATTTCATAGCTATTAACCAAAAGCTCAGAAATGATTGATAGTGATAGTGCATATTTTGAAATGGTATATATCTATTTTAAAACAAGTTGTCTTTGGTGTCGGAACTTTTATGGATCTTGGTTGTAGGATTCAGTAAAATATAAAATATACAACATTTAATAAAAAATAAGAGAAGGAAATTATTTAAAGAAGAATTCCAAGCAGTGACGAGTTGGTTATCTATGCATATTTTTGTCTACATTCCTCTCTGCTTTAAATATCGCTATATTATGTAGTCTACAAACATACATACGCTTTTCCAATAAATTATACAGAGCACCTCTATTCTGGCCCTAATAGGTTAATCAGAAGTAGATGTTTCGACAACCCCGAGTGTTCCACACTTAAAACACTCGTGCATTCAGGGTACCAAAGGACAGGTGGTGTGCCTGAAGCTCTCAAAATGGAGTCTAATTAACCAGTTAACTGCCGTACTCTGGAGAAACTCGTATTTAAATATTTGGCCAGAAAACTCGTCCTTCGAATATCGATATAGATCGATTTAAATACCCCTCATCCTGGCAAAAAGTATCAAACCTGGGACTTTTGTTGCGTTTTGCCAAGATAGGGGTCATTTCAATCGATCGATAGTTGAAGGGCGAGTTTTCTGGCCATATTTTTAAATACGTATTTCCAGAGTATGGCATTTAACTGATTAAGAACATGGTGGACAAGTTGTACCGCTGTGTATAATAGCGACCCTAGGAGGTAAATGGAAGACAATCATTCCCAACTTCTGATAAATCGTAACTTGTGCCGCCATACATTTTAACACCTAGACTACATAGTTTGGAATGGCAGATGTTGGAACTCTCTGTTTTTCTTGGGGCAAGTTTGTTGGAGGACTAATGGGCAAACTTGTGACTAATGTTTGTGAGTGTTGGGGAGAGTTTGTAAGTAAATGCCTTCAGCCATCGAGGGGAGGAAAACGAGGAATGGGGAATGTTCGAGTTTGAGAAGGGGAAGAGGGGGGCAGTTAGTACGGCCACGTCTGGAATTCAGAAACCCTAATACACAGTGTCCACGGAAATCATTGTCAGAAAAGAAAAACTCGAAAAGTTGTTAGGTGTGCTGGAAAAATCAGTAAGGAAAAAAAAAAGTAGTATTTGGTTTGACTCATAATGGTTGATTTTTGGGGATACCTGCTATATTATTCCTTTCTGGCAGTCACTATGTCATACACAGATATTCAGATATTCAGTAGCCACACTGGTTAAGAACAAAACATAACGACCTTTTTCCTTCTTCTCTTTCTTTCTCTCCTACGTCTATTCCTCCTGCTTCTTCTCCTCCTCTTCAGCCTCCTTACTTTTCTTTTCCTTAATTATCGTAGCTATCCTCCTCCTCCTCCTCCTCCTCCTCCTCCTCCTCCTCCTCCTCCTCCTCCTCCTCCTCCTCTTGTTATCATCATCATCGTCATCACCTTCATCATCATCATCATCATCATCATCATCATCATCACCATCATTATCATTATCATCATTATCATTATTTCTAGCAGATTTGTTCGAGTCCGATGCTACCATATTAGTAATATCGCGCACTCCCCCCCCCCCACCCACCCACACACACACACACACACACACACACACACACACACACACACCTTTCCCACCCACATAACATTCATTTGTCAAGAATGTTATATCACTTATTTTTTAAATGTATACTGTTTATTTATTCATTTATTTATTTTTCTTTTGGAGGAAAAGTGACATATGCCTGTATAGTCTAGGTTTGCTTCTGGGGTCCCGATAGTTCAGATGGTAGAGCACTCACTTCACATGCGAAGGGACCGAGATCGATCCCGGGTGCAGTTTAGATTTTTTTTCCTGAACCCCCCCCCCCCCCCCCCCACCCACCCCTGTCCACCCACCAGTGAATAGGTAGCTGAGTCTGTTGAGCCTGTTAGATATTTCGAAAATTACTTTGCGGTAGGCCAGAGTCCTATCGAAAGGATAGCAAGCAATTGGTCTTGTCCGTTTCACGCTATATAAACCGGAATAAACTCCAGCTCCATGGGCCGAATGAGGACTTCTTTTCTTTTTTGCGTCAATACAAAAATGTCGATATTATAGTACCACGTCAGAAAATAAGATTAACGTACAGGCAGATTGAAGCAGTCGAGTCGCGATGATGGCTTCGTGATTAGTCAGGAAGGCAGAAAATGGACTTATTATGATTGCGATACTGCAATGTTGTTATCTTCGTTGGATGGGCGATAGTTTGTACCCATAATATCCACTTTGCTATACCTGGTAACGGTAGAGATGGTTATGGTGATGATTGACGTGATCGAATAATGGGTAATGTGTTCATTCTTTGATAAAACTCACGTAGTAGCATGCGTGCCCGTAAAGACTGACAGTCTGACAGACAGATGAGGGTGATAAGGTAGACTAGATAGAGACAAACAACCGTCGTAATGTTTGGGCTAGTTGTTTTCTTTCCAATTACAAATAAGAGTAGAGTATGTTTGTATAAATATATGTGTGTGTGTGTACGGATGGGTGGACGTATTTGAGTTGTTGAGCTTATATAGAGAGCAATATCCACTAAACGTGCTCAAAGCGATTAACAAGGGGTCCCTGACCAACAGCAACATTTCACATGTAGGACGACGAGATATGACGCCTATTAGGCGATAGGACAGAAACAACACTGTTAACGGCCAGGTAATCAGTTTACATCTGAGTACAGTGAGAGAATGTGATTAAAGAGCCTTTTCCAATGACTCAACTATGCGCCGAGCAAGGCTCGAACCCATGTCCTTCCGTCCCGAAAGCGAGTGTAATACCATAAGACAGCTATATATCCCATCTATATTGTCTCTGTTTGGATTATTTCTTTTGCAAATTAGGGTATATATTTTGCTATGAATATATTTTCTGAGATATCAGGAATGTTTAAATAAATAAATCAGCACATGTTGAGAAATCATGAAGTGCATCCGATGGGACAAATATATTGTTTAATGTATGAAAATTTTAAAAAATTACATTAGAACAATACAAAGTGAATATGAAAGTGTTATATTTTTTTTAATGAACAGAAGTTTTCAGTATGAGCCAATAAGTAAGAGAAAGACTCCAGTCTTAAAGAATAATAGAATCAGATATTGTCAATATGGCACTCTCTGATCATTCTATTTCAGATGACTGAGTATATGCTTGTCGCATGAAAAAAATATGTGATAAAAATAACTCAAGTTTTATAAAGAACACTTCGAAATATTCCGGTATTATTAGTTTGTCTAATAAACAAGACAATACAGTGTTGCAGTTCAGGGTGTTGTTAAAGTCGAGGAAGAAATGACAAGGGTGAGAGAGCGTTAATTTGGAGCATATTTTTTTGCAGGATTTTTAATATACTACAAGGAAACTGTACGGGTAATTAATCAGCTGCAACTACCCTATGAAAACTATTAGATGAATTAAGTAAGGAAGTTTTGTGGGAAAATATTCAGCCTGAGAGAACATATTCAGCCTGAGACAAAGAACTGACCGATAGCAAGTAATCATCATTAATGTTCATTTCAGGCATCGACATGAACTATGACAAATTGAAGCTAGCTGGGATCTCAACATTGTTCTTTTTATCCGGGTATATTTTCTGAAAGTTGTTTCCGCAAATTGTCTCTCACAATAAAAAAAAAAGCGTGAACGGTCTGTCAAAAGAATTTTACCGTAAAAATAAAAAAAGGCTTTTATTAAATAGTTTTAATTTTTTAAAAATGGGGAACACATGAATATAAAAATTATTTTAAGTAGATAAAACTAATCATGCTCGAGATAAATGTCTGTCACAGGAAGCGAAAACGGGCATTTTAAGAAAAAGGATTGACATTGTTATTGTTATAGGCCTATCTTTTTTTTCTCATTAACTCGCTGATTATTTTTTGCCCTTTTCGATCTCATAAATTTACAGGCGCTACCTAAGTAAACAAAATAAAAACACATTATATGGGCAAATATTATTAACCTGATACATTGTACATTGAAATGTGAATATAAGAATAAAGCTCATCTCTCTCTCTCTCTCTCTCTCTCTCTCTCTCTCTCTCTCTCTCTCTCTCTCTCTCTCTCTCTCTCTCTCTCTCTCTACTCCCTCTTCCGCTATCGTGGGAAAGCATGTGACAAAAGAAAAAGGAAAGAAAAATAAAAGTTATAACTCGTTTTCGCCTTTTTCATTTACGAAAATCGGTATAATACCTAGAGTTTATTTTTATTGAGACGGTATAATACAGTGTAAATAAGACCAGCAGTATGACAAGAAACTCGTGG
>NC_088361.1:52545203-52550203 GCF_034508935.2 Berghia stephanieae
TATTGTTTTTAGCCAGCCATTTTCACGAGTGGTTCTTACTAAAATCTATTTCTCAGACTATAAACTTTTAACGTGGCTAAGCGCACAGCATCAATAATAGTAATTCCTCGTATTGGATTGAACAAAGGAACTGAATCGGTGACAAACGAATTCTTCTGATATCTAAGTCAACTAGATACATTACCGTTTTGAGGCTCATCTTTTTTTTTTTTTGAACAGCGAAAAATATATTTGAATATTGAAAATATTTTGACATCAAAAGTAAAAGCTGATTTTAAAAAAAAACATAATAAGATATTATTTACATTCTGACATCTCAGAATATTCTCTGTGTATATATTTATTTATTCATATCTATCAAATTATCATTTATTAATAATTGTTTGTACAATCAGGTTGTTGAGAAAGAAGGGCATGCGTCTTCCACGATAGAGGCTTATGTAATTTGACATCTGGTTGCGATTCCTATTGGATCGAATGGTCAAATTCATTATCTCCAGATAAAATGCCCAGCTGAGATAATTTGGAATATCTTGTAAGACCAGAGCGTTGCATTACATATTGTCAATTGATATACGGTAAAATATTTGTCAACGGCTTTGATTTTTACAAAAATGAAAAGCCATATTAAAAAATAATAATTAAAAATATCCCATTGAAATGCAGATGTTTAAACAAATCCATACAAAATATTTTTTTCACAAAAATAAAAAAAGGATGGAAATGAAAGTCTCATAGTTCTATAATAGCTTGCTTGTACTAAATAATATATTTTGTGAGAGCTTAATATATCTTTATAAGATAATAACAATAATGTGGGCCAAGCAGCGACATCTATAATATAGATGTTGATTGGGCCAGCTATAAAATATTACTCATTTTTTAAACCAGGGGCGTGACCGAAAATGCCAAAATCAGGTGCCCCAGCTCTTTCATTATGATGTCGTTGTCTATGGGGAGTGTAACGGATTGACAGGCAGAGCAAAGATGTCGATGCCCAATCTATCAATGCGTGATGAAGGCTGCGTTGAGTGCTCGAATGTGCTACATCAAAGATTTATAGGACGAACAAAAGGTTTTGTGAGTAAGAGAATATTTCATTTGATTATGTTTATGTCTAAGTGATTGTAGCATGGTTTCATTTTATGAAACATAAATTTGGTTATTCCTTTATCCATCTGTCAATTTACAGAAAAAGAAGAAGACAATGACTTTTTATATTTTTTTTTCAAAAGACATGCGCTTCACATAAGAAAGATCACAGTATGAATGATAATAATGATGATGAGGATGATATAATAATAATAATAATAATAATAATAATAATAATAATAATAATAATAATAATAATAATAATAATAATAATAATAATAATAATAATAATAATAATAATAATAATAATAATAATAATTTGATAGGGATAGCTTCCAATGTACGGTTTTGCACATGAGACAGGTTCGAACAGCACTGGAGTAGATATTGACATGTTCCTTTGTGATAAAATCTGACAAAGTGCTATCCACTCCCTATTTATTATTCCAGTTCAGAAGCCCGAATTAAAAAGTGCAGCGTTAACCACAAAATAATGGTGTTCACAGCTTTATCTCAACAAGTCTAAGTACCATTAAGCATTTACGATGTTTTAGAACCGGGGACAGCGGGAGGACACCTACACACACACTTAAAAGATGTTTGCAAATAGGTCCTTGTCACATTCATCGATGTTGACTTGCGAACGACCATTTTCACGCTTGAATGGTCAGACTACTGTTATAATGCACTCGTCCATCTTCCCTTGTTCGCATTGCATTATCGTTATGCGTCTATTTATTTTCCGTATGTTATTGATGGCTGGTACAAGTTATGGTATCATAAATCAATGCTTCGTATCCATATAAAAAGCTTGTCGATTTCAACCCGTTATTTTGCCCCCAAATTGTAAAACAAAATATACACGGACTTTATCTTGTTTTTATGTATAAAAATATATATGTACATAATATAAAAAGGAGAACAGGTACTTGTACACGATAAGATCTGAGAAGTTGTGATACACTGTCAGAAAAACAAGGAAAATTAAAGTAAAACAATTAACTCAGAATTATTTGAATGGGAATTTATTAAAGAGATCTGTTTATTTGTGTTTTTCTTTCTTCTTTGTCTGACATTGTATAGATAGAACGAAGATGACGTCACTCTGGTCTTTGTTATTGTTTTTTGTCATCCATATTTATGGGTTATTCTCACTAAACTGTATTAACCAGACTATAAACGTTCAAGATTACACATAGTTTTGTGTGTTGGTCCGTGTTATTTCCGTGTGACAATTTTGTGAGTTTCTTAGCCAAGTGCACACCATCTATAATAAACACATTTATTTTTCTTCAGACCATCTTTTACTCCTCTTATTTTCTTGATCCTTGAAGCTTCTTTATTATTAACGTCCATTTCCACATTTCAAGAGGATTGGTAGTCTATATTTATTTTTATGATAATATGATATATTTTTATGCATCATAAAACGAGCCAAATCCATTTTAACGTCCTTTTGTGGCGGTCTGATCCACAGACTAGGTCCTGTATTCTCTATGGTCTGATCCATCCTGCTAGGTGCCTATGTATAGGACGCTGCTAAAGAACAACTTCCGCTTGATCTAATACGTAAAAGTGCACAAGAATCAAATTGACATAAGGTTGTACTGAACCAGGTATGTTTGTTTACGACTTAGATCATGCACTACATTACACAATGAATGGTGTTTCATGAGTGTATTGCATGTGTTTGTTGTTTAGGTAAAATACTCACCACATCTGCCAGCAGGATATAACGTACCGACACACAAAACTATGTGTATCGTTAATATATGTTGAACGACTGATTGATAACACTTATCCTTAAAATGGCTGTCTAAAATAATAACAAAGAGCTGAGTGCCGTCAATTTCGTTACATCTATATTCAAACATACAATCCACAGACATTAAAAAAAAATCTTATACAAGTTGTCCAATAATAAAATGATGCAAATGTTGCTGTTTAAAGATCGAGGAAATAAATAACAATAGTTAAATGGAATAGAAGCACCAATTTGATTTACGAAGACGGTTATTGTAGACGTTTCGGATTTCTCTTTTGTCATCAAAAATGATGATTGATACACAAATGAGAAATGAGATAGTAGCGTTGTAAAGGAAAAAATCCTTAACAACGCCATTCTCTCACCTTACATTCGTCTTTAGTGTTTCGTTGATCATGCAAAGAATTGTATGTCCATAACAAGTAAGCGGTGATTGGAACACCAACGGTCACTATAATATCAATTAAGGGTACGATAATCCTTGAAATAAATGACTTGGTTTCTTGTCTTTACATTTTCCAATCCTAATCCAACCTTAAATGAAATCGAGACAAGGTATCCACAATTTTATAGGAGATCTTGGTCTGAGGGGCACAATTGGCCCAACATTCGATACGCATGTAGATTTGATACGTAATTTTAAAAATAAATATCGATGCGTTGATGAACAAATTTAAAACAACCCTCTCAAGTCAATCCGTTATGGCTTTGCTATTTTAAAATCTGCAAACAACTAGCTGCTATGTTCAAGTAAAATTTTAATGGCCATTACAGCACGTTATATCAAAACATGTTTAAAGAATAAAGATTTTAATCATAAATCACATTATAAAAAAACAAACATTCAATTGACATTACAAAATTGATTGGACTTTTGTGAACGTTTTGTCGTTTCATCATAAAACATAATAGCTCGATGGAGACATTACGATTAAATAAATTTTACAGTTTTCGCTCAATAAGAAAAGGAGAACATAAAATTATATTAGGTGAATTATTTAAAAATGAATGCCTGGCGAGAAGGAAACGAAGATCTATTTCACTTTGAATCTAAAGTTAAAGACGGGAAAAATTTATTGCATCTTCATAAATATTGCACCACTTTGTCTTGAATAATGAAAATGATTTTTCAGCTGCACATGCAAAATAAAACAGACCCTCTTTAATCTCCCCAATCTCTCTAAAATTATATATATAGATAGAACGAAGATGACGTCACTCATGTCTTTGTTATTGGTTTTTGCTATCCGCATTTATGAGTAATTCTCACTTAACTGTATTAACCAGACTATAAAATTTCATGGTTACACAGATTTTTGTGTGTTGGTCCGTTATACTTCCGGATGGCAATGTTGTGAGCTTCTTAGCCAAGCGCATACTATCTATAGAAGAAAAACAAAACCCTTGAACATTTATATAGGGCGAAATCTACCAAACGTGCTCAAAGTGCTTGACAAGGCTTCCCTAGCCAACAGCAACACCGAATAGGACGTGACAAAACTCGTGCTAGGCGATACTTCATTTTTTTCCTCGACAGAAACAACGTTGTTAACGGCAAGGTACTCATTTTCATCTGAGTACAGTGAGAGAATGTGAGATAAAGACCTTTTCAGAGGACTCAACGTTGTGTCGCTCACGATTTAAGATGCTAGCAATTTTAAGATCATTGTCACATACTACCCTCAATATATTTCGATTGTAATTTGTTACCAAACTAATTTGTTACTAAAACATCGCACCGCTCACATTCTGATGCTACTGACCACATTGACTAAAGAGAGTACTTATCTCAACATTCCAACACTCAGGGGGCAGCGTGGCTCAGTGGTACGGTCTTTGCTTCCTACCCGAAAAGTACCGAGTTCAATCACCCGCCGCTGCGTTGTGTGGCCTTGAGCAAGTCACATCGCCCTAGCTCACTTTGCGGCGCTGCTTTGCGGCAGACGCCTGGGTTATTCCAGTCTTACCTTGGAATAGACCCTAAAGACAAATTTCCCCTTGGGGATGAATAAAGGGAAATTTATTATTTTATTTTATTTATAACAAACTGTCATGTGTGTGTGTGTGTGTGTGTGTGTGTTAGTGCTTTTGTGTTTGAGTGTGTTCGTGTGTGTTCGTGTGTTTAAAACACGAGATTAATCGA
>NC_088361.1:52552703-52562703 GCF_034508935.2 Berghia stephanieae
AAGTTTCAATTACCAGTCACCACCAGTGGATATCTCTCATCTTCAATTCTGGGTTGTAAGGTTCATACCATTTTCAGTTTTCACTTTGTCTTAGAGACTCACTCTCCCAATTTCGTTAGTTAGCGTAATCCATAATTCACTTTTTTTATGATAATATATTATAGTTTACCAATTATGATAAAACTCCCCAAATAAAAGAAATCAATTATCACATACAACTGTCAATTACAGAAAAATGCAAGAGAAGTCAAGCAGATTAAATACCTATTGAAAAGGGAAATTGACTTTCTAAACAAGGGTATGTTTTTTCTCTGATCTTGTAATAACTCACTTCAAGAACATTTCAATGTTAATGTTAGGAATCAGAGCATGATAATGTGATAATGATTACCATAAGCACAGTTGCACATCGTGTAATCCACTGAAATATATCACTTATAATAATTCCATTTAAAAATCGAATGACACACAACCGCTTGCTTTAAAAGTTGACAAACTAAAGAGGCAAACAATTGAATGCAGATTGTTTTACAACTTCTGTTCTCACAAACAGGGATGCCAGATGGCCAGAGTTCTTCGAAGCCAATTTAGACTGCAAAAGTGACCAAAATAGAACCTCATGTGGCCAAATACTTCAAACACTCTGACCTCCTTAAAAGACATCGATTTTGATTTTTTTATCGACTAACCTAGGAAAAGGCTTGTTTTATTTCAAAAAAAGAAAATTTTAATTAATAATAATATATACGCGATTCTCCGTGTGTCAATTTTGATCATACGCGTGGCCATCTGGCAGCACTACCTACACACCAACTATGACTTAACGTCTTGACACTTCTTCCTAGTAGAATAGCAGTATTCTACTCGTTGCCTTTCCGTTTCATGCTGCAACTTGTAGATATGTGTGAAATGTGACCGTTTCTGTGTGGGAAAGACTACCTTCGTAGTAAATAGCAGTATCTTAACTGTAGCCATTACTTTAAAGACAGTATTGTCGGAAGAACGGTCGTCTTACTGTTGAGACGGTCAGTTAAGGAATTTCTTTGATGACGTAAAAGTGACATCACTTCCCCACCCGATGGGGAAACGGTTGGGGAAAGACCCAGAAAGGAATGTCTTTGACTGTCACCGACATCTGCATATCATTAAAGCCTGACGACAGGGGTAGTGTTATATAGGAAAAAAACGAACGGCCCCGTAGGATTGAGTAAGAGGGCGGGGATCTGTCCTGTATATATGAAGTCCTAGCTATACTCCTATCTATCGCCGATCAACCCACAAAACAAAACGTTTATGGGGTCCTGTCATTTCATATACGTGTGTGTGTGTATGTGTGTGTGTGTATGTGTGTGTGTGTGTGTGTGTGTGTGTGTGTGGGTGGGTGGGTGGGGGGGGGGGGGGGTCTTCTTTCTTTTCTTTATATGTATAAAAAATGCCGACTGACATAAACTTACTTCCACGATACATAATCTTATCAAGTCGCACTTTATTTGTTATCTATTGACATGTATGATGTGTCCACAAAAGCGAAGTCAAAACGATTCAGTTCTGTCTAGACGGTAGTAACAACAATGTTGAACGTGATTGTAACGAATAGGTAACTCACTTCAACGTTCTAGCAATATAATGGCACAAACTTTTATTTAATCTTTCAAAATAAATAAATAAATGAATAAATAAATAAATAAATTAATAATAATAATAATAACAATAATAATAATAATAATAATAATAATAATAATAATAATAATAATAATAATAATAATAATAATAATAATAATAATAATAATAATAATAATAATAATAATAACGCAGTCCTTAAAGTAAGAGTATCCATCATATTACTTTCCGTTGGGTCGAACACTGATCCGGCTACACATAATTAGTGGATGGGTAGGAGATCAGAAAAAGAAACACTTAAACAGAAAACAGGGTTTTTGTTTGTTTTTTCTTGTTTTTTGGGGGGATTTTTTTTCTTGTGTGTTTTGTTTTTAAAAATTATCATTTGAATGCTAGTCTAATTAAATGGGGATTTGATTATATCCATTTCTGAAAAACTCAAGACATGTTCTCATTTCAGGATAACACGTCTTACCGTCGTGTACGTTATTGCAGCTCTGATAACCTAATTTCTCATTGTTGTAAAGGGGCAAATTTTCTCCTTCACAACAATGTTAAAACGAGTCCATGATCGTGTCCGGTTATCAGATCTATAAATATATAACGGCCTTTACCTATCCTTTTTTATCACCAAAAGGCACCTATAACCTTTTTGAATCTATCCAAACAAACAAAAAACACCCTTCCAAAATTTAAGTTCGATAACAAACATACCTCATCGCTACCCCTGACTGCTCCTGCTGCTGTTGCAGTCAATGCCCCCTGCAGCTCGTATGGACAGCACCTGGGGCCAAGTGAGACATTAGGTTCATAAATCACACCCAGGTATCTCTTTCTCGGGTAGACTGTGTAATGGAATCTAAACTGTTGCCAACTTACGTAAAATAATCATATTTCTCAGGCCAACGATAACAAGCAGGTATTCAGTGTGAAAGATGAATGTAACTATGTGCAAGGTCTTTTGTGTGATAAATTGTCCAACAGAAGGTCATAGCAAATAATCATGTTTGTATCCTAATTTTAAAATAAAGACTACTTTACAATGCAAGATACAGCCATGTTAGATATACTGATCTATTTATTTTGTTGCTTCTAGTAATATTTTATTTTACCTTTATCTTGTTATTTTACCATACCTGGTTTTAGACGGCCTCTTATTACTCTACTGTAACATGATATTCTAATGTATATATTCTTTGTTCATAAAGATCGTTATCTTTGCATATTACATACACAAACAAATCATAAACAACATCTTTTTGGCACGACGAATGTGTATATCATTGTCATTTCCGAATATATTAATGCAAAGAAGGTATTGCTCGATATATATTTTAAACTACTGATGCATTGAGTCTAATTTCAGTACAAAATATTACAAGTTGCCTTCCATCAATTGACACAAATAGTAGATTTGTAAAATGACCATACAAGCAGCAGGGCTGTGTCGTCGAATAATAAATGTGAGCGAATGGTGTCTTTCTAACCGCCAGGGAATATCTCCAAGGTGTAGCCCACAAATCACACCATTCTTTCGTTTGACAGGTCTTCAGCTTGTCGGAATGATTCTGACAAGAATGCAATTATAGAGTCGTAATAGACATGGAGACCTCAAGAGAGACTTTCTGTATTTGCTGCATCACAAATAGGCGCATAAATGTAACAATATTATGCTCAAATTTTATCTATGATATGAGCTATTTGAATGGCTAAAACTCGAAATATGATTGTTCGGAAACTTCCTTCTCCCCCCCCCCCCCCCCCCCTTTCCACCCACCAAAGACATGAAATGTATAGAAAACGAATAACAAAATATCACGAGTGACAAAACAATATTATGTTGTAATTTCCCACAACCAAAAATAAGAAGTAAATATTTCTTGATTGTAAACAGGCATATTAGCCTCATGAATATGAGACATGGCTTTCATTTCAACTGCGTTCTGGCAATAAAGCAAATATTGAACCCCTTCACGCAAAAGAGAGCTTTCACATCAGAAAATGAACCAAAAATAAAAAAGAAAGAAGAAAAACCGTGCAACTTACAAAATTAAACATAAAATGTCGTTCTTTTAATAAGCGGTTTCACGATATCTATTAAATTGTGAACACTTAACTCTGAGATCTCTGCCATGGAAATCCGATATGGATGGGTGGATAAAGAGATAAACAAACAAAAGAACAAACAAAAAATACATTGAGTGCATTAAAGTAGAATAAAAAGTATTAAATTTTCTAAAAAGATTATACAGGAGTCACCCCTGACATACAAGTAAAAATATCAATAAATATATAAATGAAGTGAGCTGTTCCTATAGAACGTTATATAAATACTTTGATTCAAGGGCATGCATATAAAAGCAGTCAGACATGATTACGTACGTTTATATTCTTAATGGACCCTATATGTAGTGCCACTTAACTATAACCTTCTAAGAAAAGCACTTAACCCTTTAAGAGGCGAGGTTCGATCGCGTCATCCGATCTGCCAAGAAGTCACAGACGCCTATGAATGTACTCTTTGTGAAATCAGTTATGATTTATGTTGTTAGAAAATAAATAATGGCAGACATTTCTATCTGAATTGAATTCTTTTCTACCATTAAAAGGTTAAATTCATTCCCCGTAGTACCTCTCTATTTTAAAAAATGTATTAATGATTTGCAATGGGAGATGAATTAGGGAGGATTAGCTCCCATTATTACTACGTGGAATATTAGATTAAGTTCTTGCCATAGAGCGTAAATCCGAGTAAATTAAGTCTTATATTCCTATCATTTAATTATGGGTCTCTGAGCCTAATTTCTCTTGCTCGCTCTGATAGACATTTAAATATTTGATGACAAATGGCTTATTTTTGTGAAACAGAGAGCGTAGGAGGCTTATGAGGCGTAAGCATGAAGAAGTTAAATCACTCGCAAATAAGTGATATATGTCGTTTTGGGTACATAGCATTCGTCAGCAGAATATGGTACAATCGCAAAAATATATTTTTTTGTAACATTGTAGATGCATGATAATGTCAAGTTCTTTCTACCTTTATGCACGCCTTCAGCAAATCCGCCTGCTGGAACACAGCTTTGAAAAGTTAGAATACCCTACCCCCCCCCCCCCTCCCTCCCCGGTTATTTTACTGTTTTTAAAGTAAATCAGTATTATCAAATCAACATCATCTTAAAGGCTGATTATTGTCAAAACTGTGGATTTATATATATATATATATATATATATATATATATATATATATATATATATATGTGATGATTATGATGATGATAATGATGATGATTATGACGATGATGATGATGATGATGATGATGATGATGATGATGATAATGATGATGATGATGATGATGTGGTGGTAGTGGTGGTGGCGGAGGAAGATGGCATCGTAAGTGATAGTAATGATACCAATTCGTATCCTATCGAAGATTAAAATAGTGTAGTCAATGACCACACAGTACAATAAATTACGGGTACGTAAGGTTATTACACTTATTTAGAAACAATGTGACCACAAATCAATTATTCAATCAATCAGGACGATCTAGAATCGTACAATATTGATCAATCCCCCTTTCTCTCGGTATTTGCTGAGACAAGAACGGTCAGAATATATTGATGCTTTCTTTTTATATCATCGGAAATGTAAACAATCCGATTCTGAGTGTACCATAATAGAATATGGGTTTATCTTGATCATCTATACTGATTGAATTGTCATCACTCCAAATGGACAAATACAATTTCTGTCACTTTTATTTACACATTGCATCTACTAAATTTGTAGTCTCAATCAAATGATCGAATCTTTGAAATGAGTGATAACCCACATCAAAGTGGAAAGGTTGCTTTCTACCACTGCACGTGCACAGGTATTCCTCGTCGCTTACTTTATACGACTTATTCTCCATCCCAGAATCAGACTTTCTCGTTCTTTCAGGTTGAAAGACCCCCCCCCCCCCCACACACACACGCGCGCGCGCACACACACACAAAAGGACATTCTTTACTCTCGGATCAGAGAGTAAAAGCTGTCAGATGCTCTATATTATATACAAAAGCCGTTACTTTGAAATCAATAAAAGAGAAGTTCGGGGACAAAAACTAGCCGATAGCGAAGTTAGCAGAGATTGAAGTTAATTATCACCTTGTGTTTTTGTGCGACAGTTATATAGGCAACTATGAAACATGAAAAGAAAGAAAAGCTAAATTTCCTTTACCAATTATAGAGTTGCTAGACCATCTACTTAATTCAAGAAATGTGTTTGCTCTTGATTAATTATTTGAAACATTTAAGCGGAATTCTCAATGTTTGGTGCAAAACTCTCACGCACACGAAAACCAACAACAACAAAAAAAAAACAAAACAAACAAACAAAGAAACAAACAAGCAAAACCACAACAACCCCCCCCCCCAAAAAAAAAAACACCACCCCCCCACCCCCACATATATATATGTATATATATATATATATATATATATATATATATATATATATATATATATATATATATATATATATATATATACGAGGGCTCTTTCAGAAATAACCGAAAAATGCCCATTGCTCAGCAACCAGTGGAGATTTTTTAATTCTGTAAACGACATGATACTCCTTATTTCCTTACGGATATTCCCAGAAATTATGAAGTGCATCATTTTGCACAATGAATTTCTAGACGATTTTAAAGATGGCGGCCCACCTTGAAACTTGGTCAAAGGAGGAAATCAGAGCTGTCATACGTTTTTTGAACGCCAAAAGTCTGAATCCTACCGAAATTCATAAAGAACTTCAGAGTGTATATGGTGAGCATGTTATAAGCCGTACACAAGTCTATCACTGTGTAATTTGTTTGAAGCCGGCCATTCCGACTTGACAGACAGGGAAGGGAGAGGGCGTTCAATAACTGCGACGTCAGAAGACAATGTGAAGCGAGTTGATGAGCTTATTCGTCAAGACAGGAGGTTGAAACTTCATGAAATCGCAAGCAGTCTTGAAATTTCGGAAACTTCTGCCCATAGAATTGTGTTTGATGAACTTGGCTACAGAAAAGTCAGCGCAAGATGGGTTCCTAAGCAATTGACAGACAATCATAAAGAACAAAGATTGGACATCTGCAGGGAACTTTTGAGAAGAAGCAAGAGCTCACGCAGGGTTCACGGGCATACTGCCAACGCCGGCGGAGACTTTCTAGGGTACGATGTGACTTTCTTGACAGCATAGTCACCGGTGATGAGACTTGGTTGCACCATTGCACCCCAGAAACAAAGCAAGATTCGATGACATGGAAACATCCATCCTCACCTGTCGCGAAGAAATTCAAAGTCATGCGGTCAGCAAAGAAAATAATGGGAACTGTTTTCTGGGACAGTCGTGGTGTTATTCTGTTCGAAACCTTACAACCTGGAGAAACAATCAATGCTGCAAGGTACTGCCAAACTCTTGACAAGCTTAGGGAGGCCATTCGCAGAAAGTGCCCAGGGCAGTTGACCAACGGGGTCATTTTGCAACACGACAACGCTACACCCCACACAGCACGAGTGGCGCAAGGTTGGCTAGAGAAATATGGATGGGAGATTTTGCCACACCCACCACACAGTCCAGACCTCGCACCATCTGATTATCACCTCTTTGGGCCACTGAAACGTGAGCTGGCAGGAAAGCGCTTTGATGTCGACGAAGAGCTTGTTGGCCATGTGCGGAAATGGCTACAAAACCTTGACGGAAATTTCTTCCGAGAGGGTATCTATTCCATGGTGCGGCGTTGGCAGAAGTGTGTCGACAGACTTGGCTGATACGTAGAGAAATGAAGGACGAGTCAAGGTATGAACACGTGCAAGAATTTTGTTGATAGCATAAAAAACGCGGATTTTACAGGCATTTTTCGGTTAATTATGAAAGAGCCCTCGTATATATATATATATATATATATATATATATATATATATATATATATATATATATATATTATAAACAAACAAAAACAACAACAACATCAAAACAGTGATTTAATATTTTAAACTAGCTGAAAGTAACAGAGCTGGAAGTCAACAGAAAGAAACAACCCTAATTTCTTAGCTGGGCTATTCGACAATAACAATTAGAGAAATGAATGAGAGCAAATTTCTTGAATCTACTCACTACACAGTTCGCTTGCATAATATAACCTTATTTTGCCCTGTATAATTTATATATCTGATAGCAACTCTGGACATTGATGAAAAGCGAATTTTCCAGAATACATCTGGCTAGAATCATTCCAAGTTTTGTTGTGATCACATAATTCACACTACACTGAAGGTGGAATTCACCGGGAGTTGGATACCCTTTGTATGGACCACCGGTGTACATGATATGAAAATAAAATGTTTGATATTTCCTTCTCCCCTTTTGATGAAATAAATATCAGGATTCTGCTAATGGCAATGTCCAATTAAGAATCGACATCATACACTCAAACGTTCTTTGATATATTAGATATGCCAAAAGGCTATAACATGTTCACGGGTGGTCTGGTCTCATTTATTGGTTTAGCCTAGTTATGAGTTAGCTTAAATGGCCAATGTGTTATTATTACTAATTGATGTCGTTTGAAATTGATAAGAGTGATTAAAATAATATGACAAAGAAATCCGATGCTCTCAGAACCAAAAGCAGCTATCATTATAGGTGGATAAATTGGACAAAACAACAATTTTTAAAACAATCATCACCCTGATTTCAATGTCAATTTGACTAGCTATGTACCTTTATTGGGTAAACAGAATGAACTGTTGTATTTCATATATCTAGCTTCCAAATGATCAGCGCACATTCTATAGCAAAATCTCTTCGCCGAAGGGGCGTTTTTGGAAAAAAAAATATGAGTTGCATAGTTTAAAAATTGAGATTCATAGATTAGCGCCATTTTAGTCATGCATATCGCTCTAACAAATTCCTCTGTTGTCAATAATTGCAAAGTATCAGTTCAAATTTGAGTCGAGTGACTAGTTTATTAGACCAAAACGTAAAGTCCCCCAAAAAATGAATTAGTTCCCTTCATAATCTAAATCAATCTCTTTTGCTTGACAGGGGTTAAAATAATGAATAAATTCACAAAGTTTCATCAGGTTTTATTGTTCCTCGTAGTAATAAAACCAGGGAAGCAGATAAAGCATTGTTTTATCCCGTGTTTTGTTACAATTGCTTTTTAACCCCTGACAAATATTGTCATTCTATCATAGTACTTTACCTCAGATCTACCAAAGATCATTGTTATGTGAATCTAACTAATCACTATTCTCTAGAAAACGAAACCTAACAATAAATCGATATAACTTGAACACACTCCTTACCAATCTTTTTCATCATTTTTAATAAAACTACCTACTTACTACCTAAGACTAAAATAGATTTCATTTACAGAATCTCCAAAACAATGGGTATCTGTTATTTATAAATCAATTCCGAAAAATAATCTTGACAACAGAGTAAACACTTTTTAATAGTCGTAACAAAAACGTTATCCTCATATTTGTGGATTAATAACAGAAATGCGAGTAAAAAGATTGTGGTTGTAACGTAGCGAATGTAACGATTTTGCTACGATTGGAAAAGAGAAGGTTTGAGTGTTCAGTCTGCACATCACATAATATCTGTTGGATTCTCTACATAAAGGTAAGTTCTAATTTCAGATGATAATATAATATACTATTATAAGAAGCCTAACTATTGATATTAAGATTGGGATTTTTGTATATTGGCAACTCCGCCACAGGAACCTCCCCCCCCCCCCCCCCCCCCCCCCACTTCCCCGTTTTACTAGAGTAATATGCACGATCAAGCCTATGATTATCGCGGTGTTTATTTATCACCACAGGTGAGAAGGTAATTCAGAGTTTGGATTTATGCCTATAGGAGTTGTGGTCAGTAATAGTCATGAGCATGGCATAGAAATAGATGGCAAGCTTACTGTTTATTATAACGGAATTGGTTTATGCTTGTCATTTACGATTATTGGAAGACGAATCATTTTGGGTGACTTTTTCCGTGTAGAAAAATGTTTGGAAGTTAATAATATGTTTGGAAAATGGTGGCTATATAAGGTCACATTGCATTTCAGTCCAGTAAGCACATCGTCGTTGTCGTTGTCATTATCGTCGTCGTCAACATTATCATCATCATCATCATCATCATCAATATCATCATCATCATCATCATCATCATCATCATCATCATCATCATCATCATCATCATCATCATCATCATCATTACCATCCTCTGTATCATTACAATCATCATTATCACCATCATCGTCGCCGCCGTCCTCCTCCTCATAGTCATCATCATCACCAACAGCAACAGCATTAGCAGCAGCAGCAACTCCCCCCCCCCCC
>NC_088361.1:52567703-52580203 GCF_034508935.2 Berghia stephanieae
AAAGGAAGATGGATAAATATCGTGAATAAGTCTATATTCACTATTCATGTTTACAATGGGCTCGTCTAAACAAAAAGCAATGTAGTTTAACGTTTTTATATAAAAAGAAAAAATAGTAATATGACGCGACGTGTTCTAATCTAACAACCAGAAAAGGCATTAATTATCAACAAATAACTATGTTTACTGGGTTTTTTTCAAAAGACAATTTGGGAAGAAGAAAAAACGATTTTCAGCAGATTCATATCATACTATACTAACCCACTTGATTTTTATAATTAAAATGCATTGTCCGCACTGTTTTAAAATTGTTTAGCAGGTTACTGTCCTGGTACAAGGATATGTATAAATTCTTTATATGCAAAGAACAGCGGCAAAATTTTGCTCTCCTTACCATAACTGCCATTATTTCTAATAATCTAGTTGAACTCATTTTTTAAACTGAAACTATATATATATAGATATAGATATATATAGATATATATATTATTTACTTTTTAACAAAATAGTATTCTTGAACTCTTGTGATTGATATTTCGAAAAAGTTACCAATTCCACAGCGCAACCTTGGAAGCGGAGCGTGCGTTGAGAACGAGATTGAAATTTACAAGCTGGAGTTCAAATGTTTTACCCCTCCAATGAACCTCCCACGTTATTTCTCATCAATATTTATCATTATTTACACTAAAAGATAATATTTAATCGACGTAATAATATTTGGTCCAAAGAATTATCGTTGTGATACAGATATCATTACGCGTCAAGATCTATTTTGACTAAAACCGGATGCGTGGGGAGGAAAAAATATTTGGTGAATCCTACATTATGTTTACAAAGAAAAATAGAGAGCCTTGTTATATTTTTCTTTTTAGTCAGATCGGGTTTTCTCCATAAGGAAAAGGGTATAATAATGGGTATAACTGTAACACCAAAGTTGCGTCAAGACATCAGAACAAACTCATTATAAATGATTTCCATTTCATCAGCACGATACCTATTCCCCCTTTATCTTGATTGCGTGAGAACAAAGTATAAGCAGTGTACGCAGATTTACAGGTTATCTAAACAATTTTGTTACTCTCATACTTTTAACTTAACTTATTCCTAGCCACGCTTGCATAAGGTTCTTCTTCCTCATTATTTATAATTAAATTTTGGAAAAGAGACACTTTCATATTAGTTTCCAAATTACACAGGATTTACTAGATAATTGGCAGAGACGCTAGAAAACATCTACTTTGAAATGACTCATAATCGCATCTACTTGGGAGTTAAGAAGGCAAAAACGAACATAAAAAAATAAGGTTGAGATAAATGCATCAAATGTTGTGAAGCAATTAGTTTGGGGTTTTTTTTTAATGAGGACGTTTTTCGTTTTTAACCCGTTCAAAGACGTACTCTGGAAAGACACGTAACTAAAAATTTGGCCTAAAATCTTGACCTTCAGATATCGCAAGAACCCAGGTTTAAGATTATTTTTACCATGATGAAGGTGTCCTCGCGAAGTCCCAGGTTTGAGAAGGGCGAGTCTTATGGTCAGATTTTTTAATACGTGTCTTTCCAGAGTACGACAGTTAACTGGTTAAAAAGGTTTGCTTGCCTAGGAGAGTGGGTGTGGGCATTTATAAAGTATTCTTTAGAAAGGCCTACAAACGTGTGAGTAGATGACTAATGCGCAGTTTAGGGTAATGGAATAGGAAACCTCTTTAAAAAGTACATGAGCACAATCTACGGGATTAAGTACATATTTTAAAGTGTGTAAGATAAGGTGAAATTTACAACAGCCAATCTTGATCTTCTTAAATATCCGAAAAAATATGTATGAAACAATGATCTTGATCTTCTTGCCACGATGCAAGTACGGGCGCTCTAACACACACACACACACACACATACACACACACACAAACACACACACACATGCAAACAATTACACAAATTCACAGGTAAACATATCCTATAAGAAGAAAAAAACAAACTGTATTTAAAAACACAGGAAAAACAAAAAAACAAAACAAAAGCAAAAAAATAGCAAAACAGTACAAATTGATGTCCGTATTACAGATACAAGACCAAAAAAATGCGCATGATTTTACAAATAAAAAAAAAACAACAAAAAAACAAAAACAAACAAAAACAATTCAGAAAACACATTTAGAGTCTTATTTCACTTCAAGTCAAGAATCATACTAATAATAGGACTGAAAACTAAATGGCATCACAAACACGATTGCCCTGTCCAGTTTTCTGAGCCTGACTACTTATATAATATAAATAGGTTAGAGAAAAGTGAATACAAGTTTAGAAGCTTCGAAAAAGTAAAATTAAAACTGTATTCTTTCTATTATAAAAGCAAATTAGCTAATAAATCAAACCGAAGTCACAAATTTTGTCTATACACTCAATCATCTCCACATAATACCGTTCAGAGACGATGGGTCACATAAATAAAGTTTATAGACTTGATAATATAACTTTATTGTTGAACTGATACAACAACTCCTGATTGAGAGCTAAAAAAAACCAAACAAAACAAAACCAAAAAAGAAAAAAAAAAAAGAAAAAAAAAAAGGCAAACACTTGCACATCCACACTCCTCTTCTTTTTTAAAATCAGAAACAATCCAGAAACCTTTCTTTATTTTGGTATGAATTGCCAAATAGTCTACAGTGTTTAAAAATAGAAAAAGAAAGGAAAGTTTATTTTTATGGGGAAAGCAAACAAACGTGAATCGAGAAAACGTGGGTTTGTGAGAAGGCAATAGAAAATCAAAACATTTTAAATATAGTTAAGAAATAAAAGAAAATATAAAGAATTGCGAACCACAATGTGATTGTAAGGTTGTGGAAATAATACAATCAGAAAAAAGTCTAGAAAAATGTATCCCTTTATTTCTTCTATTTTTCTACTAAATATTTGCGTCATTATATAACAAGTTTGAATGGTCTCAAAACTTCCAAAGCAGACAGTGATGTCAGTACAAAATCCTAAATCAATTTAAACTCTCAGGGGCAATTTTATGAATAAGAATTGGATTCAGTAGTCTGATGTCACGCCGCCCGTCAACGGCGGCCATCTCGGTTCTAAACAAAGAAAATCATTACTTTTTATTCTTCAAGCTGGCTAGAACTTTTCATATGTCTTGTGACCAGAATGTGTAAAATTCAAAACATGATCAAGTTTATGTTTTTTTTCCTCTGGATACGCTTTTATGCTTGCCGGAGAAATATTTCATGCGGGCATCCGCCATTGTTCCGATAGTTTAGAGCCAGTGTTGCTAAGTTACCATGCGTCATTATGAAGGAAGTGACGTTACGACTATGGAATCCTATTAAAGCATGTTACAAAACTGAAGTCTGAAAAACATGAAATATTTAACAGTCGTACTCTGGAAAGTGGAAAGACAAGTATCTACAAATTTGGCCAGAAAACTCGTCCTTCAAATATTGATAGATCTAAACATCTCAAACCTGGAACTTCGCGACGAAAGAAGTCGATTAAATTTGCATTGCGGTTGCGCAGTTTTGTTTATCAATCAGAAGCCTTGTGAGTCAATCCATCGTGTAGTAGAAGAAGATTTTTTTAAAACATAGATGTCTATGTATTCGTCTTGAATCTTTCATTTAGCACAGCAGTCACCGTTCTTTACTTTTTTAAAGATTTTCTCCTCATGAATAAGAGTCGAAACCCAAATTTCATTGGAAAAAAATAGTGTTTGTTCGGTGTCCTTGACAGCCGAAATCTTCTTACCACCTACCAGCAAAACGCGCTCTGGCCGGCCAGCAAAGCATTGCCAGATTGAATAGCCCTTGTGTTGAAAGCCCCTTGGAATAATGAGCAGGGAATGGATCTGGCTGTGGCGTGTGATTTCCCACTCAGCGTGAAATTACCAATTAATGAATGCCACTGATGGTATCCGATTGACACCCTCACAGTGGATGGGCTGTTGACGGAACTTCGTCTATTTAAATTATTACCGTCTGTAATCGAGTTGCTAACTTATTCCTCATGGGATAGATAAAGAATTACGGAAAATATCCTAACCGTAGTGGGGGCAGCGTGGATCAGTAAGGTCTTTGCTTCAACAAACGAAAGGTACTGAGTTCGATGACCCGCCGCGGCGCTGTGTGGCCTTGAGCAAGTCACCTCACCCTAGCTCAATTTGCGGCGCTGCACTGCGGCTTACGCCTGGATTATTCCAGTCTTCTCTTGGAATAGACCCTAGAGACAAATGTCCCCTATGGGATGAATAAAGGGAAATGTATTTATTTATTTTTCTAAACCAAAGATATCGTTCTACTTTACGCGCGGAGGGAGAATATTAAAATGTAATTATGTAACTTCAAATTGGAAGTAATTTGTATTAGACCACTCCGATAAAATGCATGCCTAGTTTAAGATCGATATATATCTAACTCCAAAATAAAGTCATGGGCTAAATATTCAAAACAAACTCAAGACAATGGCTTTGGGCTTAGTATATGAGACATAGGGAATGAAGTGTAACCTTTTGCTCAAAATGTACATGTAGCTTTAGGTAAAAGTTTAGAGAGGGCTCAAGCCTAAAATTAACCAAAAAGAAAATAATATATTTAAAACGTAATAATGCTATATGTTTAAATTGTACGTCTATATAATAATATATACAGGTTGTTCTGACGATATGTTGAAAGCTGTCACGGCTACACTTGGTGTTTCCATTTCAATTCAAAAGATTTTGTTTCAACCATTCATTGAACTTTGGCATGTGAAGAGTCTATAATATGCAGAGTAAGTAGACCACGAATTAGATATTGTTTTTGATTTGGGTCATTGCAAATAGGAATGAGTGTCTTTTCGCTTAGACTTCTTGAATATAGGTAAAGATAATTTGTTAAATTGACAGAGTGTTACATTCTTTGAACCTCCCCCCCCCCCCCCCCTTTATAAAAATGGTGTACATGAGTGCTTTAAAACGTTTGTATGAGGTTTTAGTGATAGAATGATTTATATTATCGGAAAAGAATAGACCATTAAAAAAACATGGCATTGAAGGCAGTGATCTTTGATTACAATTACAACAAAAGCCTAATCATTGTTCGGTGCAAAATCTACTAAAGTTGTGCAAAGGTCTCTATGCTAACATAAGCCTTTAGCATGAAGGATGGCTCATGTGAGGTTTTAGTACACTTATTTAGACAAAAGCAACACTTTCAGAAGTCAGACATTCGTTTTACTGATTGGTGTAGAGACAAAATGTGAGCAAAAGTCTTTTCCAAGGACTCAACTTTGCCTGGATCTCATCGGGACTCGAACTCGGGCCCTAAAGGTCACAAGCTATGTCTTACTACGAGACCACAAAACCGCCATCTGGTAACGATTATGGTAGAGTGCTGTGGAATGGTGAAAATATAATATTAAAAGTAATACACACGACTCACATAACACACACACACACACACTCACACACACACAAACTCACTCACACACACACACACACACACACACAAACTAAGATTTGCATTTGACAAAACCTGAATCAACCAAAGTTAACGTTCTTTTGCATACTTTTGAAATGCTGAGACAAAATAGGGTACAAACGACGCTAGAGAACCATACTAGACAAAATATAGCATTGCCATAAAATACAAAGTTCACTTTCTGTAAACGTGATTCATCAAACATGTTTAGTATTACAACGGCTGAGCAACAACACTAGAAAATGGTACATAAACATGTGATGACGGAACAGCGGTATGCCTGATATTCAAAACAACAGAAATACAAATAATCTCCAGTAAAAATAAGGGAAATAAAATAACGAATGAAAAAGCGAAAGAATAGATAAAATAAATATAGGAATGAAAAAAAAATTAGAAGTAAGTAAATCTCACTCTCTGGATCTGTCATATTTGTGTAGATTAAGTATATGAGTATTTGAGACTATATTTCTATATTCCTTTGCATTTTTGTTTTTGTTTTATTTTATAATTCTCTCTTTTCTTACTCAAAAATATTAGACATAAAATATTACTATCAATTTAAAAAAATTATTATATACTTACGTGGGAACTTTCCTTTATCTTTTTTTTTTAAATCTCGTATCAATCAAATAACTATGACATTTCGGCGGAGAGTACTATTGCATAGAATAATACCCAGAGATAAGATAGGTGCACGTTCTTGGCGGCATATCAAGCGTTATCTTTATGCAATATGATTTCCCTACCACAAGACAAAGGCCATGATAGATCTATTGCACAGATAAATAGATGCATGCATTGTTTATTGTTTCCCACATCCCCATGCTTTCTCGTCTCTCCCTTATCCGTAAATATACCTACCCAATGCAAACGACAATCTAACACTGGAATTTAAGCAATTTTCGTCTCTTGATTGAATGAGGCATAAAACTAAGAAATTATTTTTTGGGGGGCGAGGGTTGGGAGGAATTGTTGTGTGTGATAATAATTACGATAACATATTATCCAGGCAGATGCAATGCAGATAACTATGAATGGTAAGAAGGGTGGATTTTGTTTTTAGAACCCCAGTCTAAGTTAAGTGGAAGCGTTGGATTTTTTCATATTTTTTAAAGAAGGATTTAGATAATGCGGATAGTTTTTGCACGGATCATTACCTCAAGGGTTATGCTTACAATAAGTAATGGTAATGTAATTGCCCCCTGAAAAAAAAAGCCTGCGTCTGAGTACCTGTGTGAACAATTTTTATTTTAAAATTACGTTTTGAGCAGCGATGGAGGTCGAGGCAATGCTGATAGGTGAGTATTGAAAAACACATCACTTGGCAGGGATTCTGTGGTTCCCTGTTACCAGATTGCTCCATCTACTCGGTGTTAATGACCTGGAATGCGTTTATCATCATCAAGTTGGAACCTGGGCTAAGGTCGCCGTGACATGCATCGATGGATTTGGCTGATTATCAATTGTGTACACTTGGAGTATAAATTTAGCGTAAACGCATTGGATTTACAGCTCACCTTTCAAGCAGATGATTTACTGGTAGGAAAGACAAATCATCTCTTCTCACCCGCCCCCCCTCCCCCCATCTATTTCTAGACAGAATAAATATATAACGATACCTTGTTTTCACTCATGCCTAATATATTCTTAATCCGTTCGTTTAGAAAAAAAAGGTGTTAGAAGATAAATTCGTCCTCGTTGGACAAGGGTAAAAACGGAAACCGAACGATTTTTAAACAGGACATACAACGGTTTTTAGAAGACACATGCTTTGGTGATAATAGAATCAAAAGGTTTACTCGTTGCTGAACAATTCTTCATAATAATGATAAAGTGGGTAGACAAAACAAATCATAACTCACCCGCTGATTTATATCCATTTTTAATCTCCACTGCAGTGAGAAGAACCTCTGGCAATAAGAGAAGAAAGGCAGCTAGCAGGTGCAGAGTCTGGGCTACGGGACAGAAATGCTTCCACAAATACACAGCTTTCTTTTTAAGCAAGACTCTGAAACCAGTGGGTTCCTTCTTATCCTTGTCATCATCATCAGTGGCCGTTCTAGGTCTTTCGTCTTGGTCCCTTCCTAGTTTGACTCCATCATTGGCCAGATTACCAACTTTGAAGAAAGATGCCATGCAGAAAAACGGCATCACAAGCAGGGAAAGTATGGTAAATCCGAGAAGGGAAGACACTTCCGAAGGTGCCTCACCACCGTTACTGGGCCAAGCCCTGTCGTCGGCCTCCTGATAACGAACGACGTCTTTATAGCAGGCGTACGCGTGAATACCCATGGTGATGATGCAGTAGCAGATGGAGCCGAATGAGTTGAGGCTAGAATTGGGCACGATGAAGCCAACCATTTTGTTTTTTGATGTCGCAATTCTTCAGATGGACACAGTGGTGGGGTGGTTGGCCGGCCAGGTTAATGTGGTCACATGGTTGTTGAAGCAATGTAGGGAGTGTTCTCATCAAATGTCAATATCCATGAATATTTTTTAGCACAAATAGTGTATCTATGCAAAGACCGTCATCTGCTACAGACACTCATGTCATCTTGATTGCCCATCTGTAGAAAAATGATGATAACACATTTAAGACTCAAAATATACCGTTCAAGATTCATTACAACATTATTTTAAAACAAGAGGGATTGAACCAACATTAATGGTCGTACATCGTAACATTTTGAGAAGAGAAAAATAAAAACAAGAATAACAAATCATTTTATGAGCGAGCGTCGCAACACCTATTACCTTCGAGGAAAAAGTGACCGAAAAATGAGTGCTTCTCTAGAGCCATTAAACGAATTGAGACGGAATTAATGCCGATATATGAGGAGTGGAAAGAGCATTTTAAACTGCCGACTACCATTAAGATAGCACACTTATTTAAATAATCATTTTATACGATGCTAATGTAAGATCATGATACCCAAATCTAAAACTAAAACCCATTGAATAATAGAACCTATGTATGTTGAAATGCTTTTCTGACTTTCTACAAATTTAGCAACTAGGAGCTGATCAGGTATAACAACTCGGTATAACCCACAGAATGCAATGATATTGTTAGACAAACAAAAAATTGCTACCAACAATTAAAACAAGGGAGACCACTTAAGGAGTAAAACTAAAGGAAGCGTTAAGCCTTTTTATTTCCAATTATTCTAATGGTTTTACAACTGGCTAAGAGCCCGCCTGAGAGAGACGTCATGCAACGGTGATGACGAATGAGATCCGAATTCGATCACAACTTCGATTCTTTACGAATATATATTATAGAACAGTAAAGGAAGGTGCCCCAAACGTAAACAAAGGTCGAGAAGCACGTGGCAAACCACATGTTCCTGTCTTGACAGCTCACGTTCCAATGTAAATAATAGAAAAAAATAACCTTTAAAATTTGGCTGTTAGGTGGCAAAAGAAACACATATTCATAAATACTCGATCATGCATCAAATAATGTCTAGATATGGATATTTTATGGAACAAAAGGTAAAATTTTCTAAAATTTATCAAAAGTTACAGTCTATCTATTTTTAGACCAGAGCAAATTACTCCGCTGGTGTGAACAAAACGAGAATTATTCGGAGCCTGATTTTCATAATAATTTAGCCTTATAATATTATTTCTGCAACTGTTAGATTTTATGTAAACATATTTTCAATACTGAAAGTGTATTGCCTACAACTCAAACTACAAAATTGGGAGACCTATATTGTGCGTAAATTTTTCCGGTCCCTAACGGAAATCACTAGCAACTTGTTATTGTTTACGTTTGGGGCACCTTCCTTTACTGTTCTATATTATATTACTATCATTATCGTGCGATAATTCACGTCTCAGTGCGCAGATAAAATTAATCCTCAACTTACGTGATCTTGATTAAAATTTATAAAGATTACCCATTTTGTGTGCGTGTGTGTATGTTTGTTTGTGTGTGTGTGTGTGTGTGTGTATGTGTGTCGTGGATCTAACTCATGTCTTCGATCACAATATTCAAGACGGTATCGACAATGAGATAAATGAATTTGAAAAATATCATAAAAGATATAGCCTTGCCCACATGCAAATTCTTAACAGTAATGCCATTGTATAGAAATAAATATAATATGAACTTATCTCTGGATAATAGAGCTTTTCAATCGTTATAGACTTGATACACTTTAATAAAAGTATTTCCACTGTTGAACATTGATCAACACGTTTCGATTAATCTTCGAGAACATAATAATATGAAACCTATTTTATATTTAAGCAGTTTATCAAGCGCCTTATACTTATATACCTCATTTTAAAAAATTGTCATATGTCATGATTGGTGACACGGCTAAATATGTAATTGCATAATTAGAAATACGAAGCAAACTCTCTAATTTTTTAAGTTACTCATCACCGGTTAATGGAATGAATGATGATACATAAACGACAATAAGAACCTCAGACTTTTTTACATTTGTGTACTCCATTTTTCTGAGACATACTTTCTGAGACATAAATCTGGTCGAGATACTGCACTGTTGTTGTAGTTGTTGTCTACCTATCAATATCCAGTGAGAGATGTCTGTCATAGACACTGCCACCTGTGGTCGATAACATTTCACAGGTTGTTTGTTCTATGGGCTACTAAAGAAGCAGCATTGTTTATGTTATCGTTTGACATCGAAACGAACTCACTCACCGATCCTCCTGCTATTTTGTCTGTCCCTATGCATGCTGTGAAAAGAATGAGATGAGAGAGAGAGAGAGAGAGAGAGAGAGAGAGAGAGAGAGAGAGAGAGAGAGAGAGAGAGAGAGAGTGTGTGTGTGTGTGTGTGTGTGTGTGTGTGTGTGTGTGTGTTTTGCGTGCATGTTTCCTTAATCATGCTGCGACGAAGTTATTCTAAAGGTCAACAAAATATTTTGTGTGTGTGTGATGTTGTTCTTATTTGATTTAGGTAAATCAGAAGAAAAAACAAAGCAAATAAAAGATGGAAATGATAAATAAAATTTGATAGGAACATTCCAAGGCCAGTTTTATTTCACCAATCATTGCTGCTTTTTCAAATGGTGACTATTAGCTTGGATGTTCGGTGATCTATGGTATGACACTCGCTTTCGGATCGGAAGGTCCTGGGTTCGAGCCTCGCTCGGCGCATAGTCCTTGGAGAAGGCTCTTTACTCACATTCTCTCACCGTACTCAGGTGTAAAATTGAGTACCTGGCCGTTAACAGCGCCTAATATCGCCTATCAGGCGTCATGTTCCGTTCTAAATGTTAAATTTTGCTTTTGGCCAGGGACCCCCCTTTTTAAGCGCTTTGAGCACGTTCAGTGGATATTGCTCTATATAAATGCTCAATTTTTTCTCCAAAATATATCCTGCTACCAACACCTCAGTCATTACCATCACGTGGAATTCCTGGTTGCCTGTAAAACTGCAAGGCTAATAAATAGCCGGTGACTGAGAACACTGAAGAGGCCTGGAAGAGTGAGTTCGACATAATTCTGCCAAACAGCAGGTAAAACTCAAATTAAATAGTGAAGCATTATCTACAATCTATTCTCAGACTTGGGGCTAAACAACAAAATTTAGACATTTAATTTTTTAAGAAAGAGAGAGAAAGAAAGTTGTTTATTATTCATACAAATAGTTATTTAATATTAATACCGTTATTAATTGATTTGAATAATATTATGAAAGAAAACAGAAATAGAGAAATGCATTCTGCAGTGACAAAGCTCGAAGCTTCATTGAGAGTCCAGATCAAAAGGTGCATACCCGTGTAGTTCGGGTTTGAACAGCGTCAGAGCCATTTGTTTTAATCTCTACTGTTATCTTGCACTTAGTAGCAATAACAATAAACATCATTGCTTTGTAGCACAAAAAATATTTAATGTTCCCGGCGTTACAAGAATACCACTTTGCCATAAGCGACAAGTACTAAATATAGATTTCTAAAACATAAACTTAATATGAAATAAGTAGAGGCCATCTCAGCCCCCAGGCTAGAGTCGGCATAAAACGTGAATTAAATAGAAACCAAAAGATGTTTTTATCTTCATGGATTTGTTTATGACAAAAAATGTCCTCTTCCAGAATATCAGTGAAGATTATCTGACGCATACGTTAGAAAAATCGCTCTTACATTTTTCTTCCAAGATAGCTCTTTTATGGACAGACCTTTAATGACAATAAATAAATAAACAAACAATTAAACAAACAAATAAATAAAAGATTTGAGAGTTTTTGGCAAGATGAGGATCATTTAAATCAATCGATATTTGAAGGTCGAGTTTTCTGGTCAAATTTTTAAATACAAGTTTTTCTAGAGACGGCAGATAACTGGTTGGGGGATGTCTTTTACATTTAAAGGCTTACTATTAAACCATGATGAGCTTCGCTTCACACAATATTACAAACTGGATAGATTTTTCACAAAGATAAAACAAAATTCCTGTCAGAGAGCATTAGCTCGATATATGACACTCTTGCTAATTGAATGGTTTTGTTGATTTTTAAGATATCTTAATCTTATTCGAAACATCAAATTTAATTTGAATCAAAATGAATTTTATTTCTAGAATAGATAGATTTTTAAATGTTATATTAACCTGACGGTTGTACGAATCTGGTTAACTGAAAAAGAAAAACCTATTTAGATTATCTGAAAATTTGAATATCGAAGGAAGTCGTTTACCAAATTTAATACAATTATTTTGTCTTTGTAGATTTGTGTTTGTAGAATGAAATTCTTTCATTTTCCTCAGACAATCAGCAAAACGAAAACACGATGAACGCTGAATAGGTTCAATATGGTGCCGGAAGGTTTTTGTTGGGTACGCGTCTGCTGCTTATGGTCAAAGCTTGTTACTTTGTGGTGTGCATTTCCTCCCGTAATGATTATTGTTTGCTCTCATTTATTTTTTCCCTTGTTATCTGCCTATCAATGATCAAACGTCAACCAAAAAAAGCTTTTGACTATTATTAATGATTATAATATCGTATCGTATCGTTTAAGAGCTAATAGGTTTTAAAAACCGTTAAATTCTCTGTGAAA
>NC_088361.1:52587703-52602703 GCF_034508935.2 Berghia stephanieae
TTAAAATATTTTTTGTTCTTTTTTTTTTGTTAGTTAAAAAAAAATTCCATTCTGTCACAAAGTTTTATTTCCACCGTGATTCTAATGGAGCTACCCATCACATATGACTGATAGATGGACAGGGTGATCTGATATATATAATGAAAGGCACTCACCCATAATATGAGATGTTATAAAAACATGATAGGCTGGTTGATAGACAGACAGGCAGACACACACACACACACACACACACACACACATATATATATATATATATATATATATATATATATATATATGAGTGTTAGTGGGTACTTGTAGGTACGAGAGTGCTCGATAATTAGAGCATATAAAAATAAATAAATTCACTCACGTGTATTTCAGCCAAAACGAACGTTTCAATGTCTTTCATTTCCTCAGTTGGCATTTGTCCGTAGAATGGTCTTTCATTCGGGAGTCTTTTAAGACTACCGAATGAAAGACCATTCTACGGACAAATGCCAACTGAGGAAATGAAAGACATTGAAACGTTCGTTTTGGCTTAAATATATGTGAGTGAATTTATATATATATATATATATATATATATATATATATATATATATATATATATTAGATAGATATAGATAGATAGATAAATATAGATAGATAAATAGATAGTTAGACAGATAGATAGATAGATAGATAGATAGATAGATAGATAGATAGATAGATAGATAGATAGATAGATAGATAGATAGATAGATAGATAGATAGAGAGATAGATAGATAGATAGATAGACAGACACACACTAATAAAAAATGGTGAAATATTATATCAGATAATTTGTTTTTCAACTAAACGAATAATATCACATGAACATAACATTTTATTTCTCATCTTAAAAGTCAAGTGGCCATACCATAAAGCTGACGGACAAACATAGATAAAGTCAGAGTGTCTGCGCCACAGGCCCTCAAATTTATAATCACATTTCACACACAAAAAACGCCTTCCATTTCTTTATGCTGGTTGTTTTTATTCTACCTACCCTTCAATAATTCCAGGCTTTGTGCCTTTGTTGACTGGCGTTATGATTTCTACAATGGACTTGAATGAAGAAATCACGCCCGAGCACCACCATTAAAAGCCATCGGAGCGTGGACACCATGAAATCCTAACATCTCTCTTATCATAACTAACGAAGACACATAACGGAGGGAAAGGCGTTAGGGGTTAGTTTAGATAATAAAGCTGTGAGTAAAATAAAAAGGCGATGTATGTAAGGTGATCTAATGTAAACTTGAACGATGTTTCGATATGACAACATGGAAGGAAATTGTATATTTTGGGATTAAAGGGGATTTGGGTACAAGTCATCGGCCGACTGGGCGGCCATTTCAATCGTTGTTCTGACAACTGACAACACATCACTTTAATCTCAAGCGATCTAAAGTATTATGTGTTCCTGTCATGTACGGTATTTAAAGGATTCGTGCCGGGGTCTTATCAAAGAGAGTTTCAGAATATATTATAATTCTGTATTAGATAAGTTGAACGTTGTTGTGGCATATTGTATTTGCTTGGGTGTTTTAGAAGTTACCTAAACCATTTATACATTTTACAAGTGCAGTTTTGTAGAGTCACAAACTTAATGCGCGACGCAAACTCTCATTTGATTGATGTCACCAACAAGTCTAAGTCATGACGTGGGCTACAATTTTGATTTGATTAAATGTCTATTTTTGCTTAAACCGCATGCCCTGTAATAACTCTCTTGTAGTCTCTGTCATTGTTTGTTGACAATTATTCCTTTAAGTCGAATGAGGAAACAATGTATATATGCCGCATTAACATAGTCAAATGCCTTTTACTGTCATCCATAGGATTTCTGCCTTGCTCAATATATATCCCGATGGCAATCAGAGCAACATTATCACCCAGAATAGAGATAAATATCGTTTTTTTTCTCCTCCTGATGTTTAGAATATGGCAACCACCGTTTTATCAAATGTCTCACTGAATCTCACTTTATCAGTCGGTGTTAGAAAATTACAAATAAATGGAGAATCATTTTAGTCTTCGTATCTTCTGCCTACGCACAGACACAAAAACAGATCTACGGTAACAAGCTGTGATCTCCTATCATATAGAAGCTATAATGACAATAATTTTTACCATGGCAATTGAAGTCAAAACTTAATTTTTAGATTTGTTATAAAAATTTACAAAAATTAATACAGGCAACCGTCAAACAGAGAAAAAGTATGTCATGATGTACAATTTGTTGGTCAATGAAATATACATCTATGATCAAAATTTAGAATAAAAATATCGAGATCAATAGTGTAAATAAGGATATTTTAATCGTCTGTCAGTTGGCTGTTCTGTTTATCCACGTGGCCAGTCTTTCTTGAAAAAACTCCACACAAAAAGGGCATTATGTGATTATCAAACAAAGATGTCATTCAAAACTTTTGTGTCGAATCTGTATGTCAGTGTGATGCTACTGAAATTATTTCCAGCGTCTCACAAAAACATTCATAATGTCGGTTACTCATTTCCCAATTATATTAGATTTTAATGAACCTCACACACTTGTTAAAATGCAATTGATTTCCATGCTTATATTATTCTTGTCTTGAGCGATTATAACTTTAATCTTGTATTTGTTTCTTTTTATTAGAGTTAATTTTTCCAACATGCAAAACCTTACATCTGTCTATATTAACTTTAATTGCCATTCCATAGACCAGTTAAAATAGAATCAATAACTGCCTGAATAATCAAGGGTATAGCAAAATCTGCAAATAATTTACAGGCTGTAGAGAGTACAACTGGAAGGTCATTAATTGATATAGTAAAGCAGTGGACCCATAACAACACAAAGGAGCAGATATCAAATGAGTATGTCGTGTACTGTGCATGCAATCGAATTGGGTTCTATTTTCTTTCAACTCCTATCATGAAGATAATTTTAAAAATTAATCATCAAATATTTTATATCATATTCATGACAATTAGTACACAATTCGGTTTAGACGTTTAAGTAAAAACATGCATTCAATCTTTATTTGCGAGAAAGCTTTCTACCAACACACCATTCGAAAGTAGCAAATGAAGAGCAAACTGGCGTGGCGAAATAGAAGCAGAAGCTGGTCGTAGTCAAAAGCTTGCTTATAATAATATTGACAGTTGAATACAATCTTTTACCGTAAAAAGAGAGCATAGCTATAAAATCTTTAAAAATGAAATGAATGGTATCAGATGTTCAATTTTTAAAAATCATATTCATTTTACGAAGTGGGGGCAGATAGAGGCAAAAATGAACTGCAAAATGTCGGCAAATTTCGATAGGTGACACCATTGCTACTTTCATTTCGTGAACCCGGGTTTTTAGTGACCGACTAACAATTTAGTTATTGTTTATAATCGGATATAGTAATCATCGCAAAAGTTGGCAAACTGTCTGATCAAATATCTTAAATATTTCACTCACGTGTCGTAGAGATGTTTGCCAACGTTAAATGCTAAAATAGTTCACCTATTTTTTTAATGATTGAATTCAAAAATATTAGAACCACTACAAGGTTCGATTCAGTGCAAGCACTCCCCCCCACGTCATTGTGATACTCACTTATCAGAAGGTTGACACACAATCCTGGTTAAAATGGAATTTGACGAGACATTTGAGTTTTGGATAACATTATTGCGATGTCTTATCAATCTCATAATACACACAAACAATCTTCGTGTCAATTGTAAACACCATGCACAATTTGGTAACGGCTTGTCCACTGGTTGAGCCTTAGCGGTACACACACACACACACACATACACACACACACACACACACACATATATATATATATATATATATATATATATATATATATATATATATATATATATATATACATACATACATACATAATTTGTGCATTTTAGGTGATGATGATGATACATGACGTAGCGTGAAAATCAAAATAGGTGAACAAAGACTTATTGTTTGACACTTTACAGACCAGTTAACAAATACAACTCTACTTAGACTGGACAGTCTCCGTTACAGCAATAATTTAAAGAATAGCGAGAAAAAAACCCCCATTGATACCTAACACTTCGGCGTCTGACAAAACACGCTTTTTTTTTTATTTTGGCCAGGAAATATACGGCCCAAAGTCAATCATTGAAAATACCCACCTTTCAAAAAAAAAAAAAAACCCAAAAAAAAAACCAAACTCTTGGACTTGAACTTCAATGAATTTATTCTGATGTTCTAAAGAAGTATCAGCTGTTTTGAGACCTTTTGACAAGTCGTAATTTGAAGCTTTCTGGCCTGAATTAAAAAGAACATATGATTTTGTGGACCGGTAAGCCGATGCTCCGTGGCTGGTGTTTGATTCGGGGTTTCACCTTACCCCAAGGGGATGTTTGAACAGCAGATCCACGTAACCCCCGGCCATTAGTAAACGGAAGTCAATGTCCTGGTCAGCCGTCCGTATATGTGTTTTATTAATTTGACCCATAATGGCTGATATTGTCTGAATTCGTTTGGCTTAGCTATTGGCTTATTGTCGTATACTGATAAAACTACATCAACATGATATGATATAATGATTTGACAACAAATCTTGCCAAGTCAGTTTCAAACAAAAGGAAATATAACAGTCTTCTGTTGATTGTACAACATTGAACATTTGGGGCATATTTCTGTGCTTGTTAAATAGTTCGCCCTAAACGTTTACTGCTTGGATTGTAAAACATTTCCGTATGTCAAATTGAGAAATTAGGGAGCGGTTACTAGTGTAAGATACGATCTGAAAAGTGTGTCTAGACAATTTCATTCACACTTTTTCAAACCATTTACGCCTTTTCACTTTTCACCCCGTCCCTGTTACAACTTATGGACCAGGCACTGGTTATGATAACAATCTGAAAAGTTTTGTATGAAACAGTGCCAGACAAAGAAAGATAAATACCAGAAAAAAGAATCATCCATGCCAAGAAAAATCAGTCTGCCTAAAATTTATTGGATTCTTTTTTTCCTGCTATTTTTATTTCTGCTTTGTCTAGCACTCTTCCATAAAATACATTTCTGATTGTTAACCCTTTACTTGTATTTATATCATTCTTGTGTCATCATCATCATCATCATCATCATCATCATCATCATCATCCAAACGTTCTTTGTAAAATTCATACTTACTTAGTACTTACATTCCATAATGCTTGTTGGCGAATGTAGGGCAGAAATCACGTCAATATTTAATTCGACATCATTTTACGGAAGTACTTTTCTGTTTATCTAAGACAATGAAAGCATTTTCTTAAGAAAATCAGGCTGATACTTCAAGGGAGTTTATAACGGTTAATCTACATGTCATAAATTCTTTGACAGGAAATTTGACACGTGGCAGAGAATCAGTTCATGTGCTCAAACTGAACAAAGGGGACATTCTTGGATATCATTCTTCCTTGTGGTAGAGACGACTAAGTGGCACAGTGTCTTATATTATTTTTAAAGAGGCATGGCAAGCAATGTTGAGCATGGTCATTGATTGAATGGATGACAACGTTGGTAAAACTCTGGCTCGGGCGTTTTGTTCTTGGATGAGACGCAATAGTCCACTCGGGTGTCAGTGAGTATCTAGCTATAGTCAGTGGCAGGTAGGTAAAATGGTGGGAGAAAGAGAAAGTTTAATAAGTGACTTTATCCGTGTAAAGAGGGTCCCGATAGCTCAGTTGGTAGAGCACTCGCTTCACAAGCAAAGAGACCGAGATCGATCCCGGGTGCAGTCGAGATTTTTTTTTCTTCTGTCCACCCAGCAGTAATTGGGTAGCTGTGTCTGTTAGATCTGGCGGAAGTACGTTGCGATAAACTATCGTCCTATCCAAAGGTAGCAAGCAATTGCTATTGTCCGTTTCACGCTATAGAAACCGGGATAAACTCCGGCTCCATGGGCCTGGTGGCTCTGAAGGACTACTTTTTGGCCGTGTACAGTAGTCATAGAATTGCGTTACTTTGTCATCAAAGTGGCGAATGATTCTAGATTGTGTGGGTAACATATCCCATCATAATTGTGTATTTAAAGAAAAAGCTTATTAAGCTTATGGAACCAGTTATTATCCCCATATATGTAACAATGGAATATAAATCGAACAACAAACGTCAGTTCATCAAATATAAATATTTGTCAGACCTTAATCAGACCCAGCCACCCGTTTATTGCTGAACTAGAGTTTATTCCCTTTACCCGTTCTAAAATAAAGTAAAGAAATGGATAGTTCGTGAAATTGAACTTAATTCTTTCACAACAGCATACTGGGACGCCGTCTTCCGTCTGTTTATTGTGATTACAACAAAGGCTGGAACTGATCGGCAAATTGTTTTCCATAATGTGAAAGTCATATAAACTTTTCTTTAAAAACAGGCAACCAACAAAAGAGAAACATCACAAAGGAAGCACTTTATGAAAAAGATAGAAGGGGGAAAAAAAGAAATAAGTAAATGCCTATTAACCAGTTAATTGCCTTACTCTGTGGAAAATCATGTATTTAAATATTTGGCCTGAAAACTCGTCCTTCAAATATCGATCGATTTAAATGACCCTCATCATGGCAACAACTCTCAATCCTAGGCTTTCGATTGGGACTTCGATTTGAGAGTTTTTGCCAAGATGAGAATCATTTAAATCGATCGATATTTGAAGGACGAGTTTTATGGCCAAATTTTTAAATACGAGTTTTTCCAGATCAGGACAGTTAACTGGTTAAAGGTTTCTAGTTTCATGTAAAGAAATGCAATGGAATTTCCATGCGCTTGAAGTGGGGTGGAACATGAACATACATACCGCTCTAACTGTAAAATAGGCGGAACAGCTGCCTGTGTTTGATCTCTGTAAAAAGCGCGAGTTATTGTGTATTTGGCAAATCACGTCTTTCTAAGGCAAACAATGGTTAAACGCGAAATCTCCAGCAAGAACATTGAAACGGCGGCAGTCAATCGTTGACTTGACAATCATTACACTCAATCGTTGAAGTGAACACATGCCAATCATTAAGATCGCTTAAGAATAATTTGATGTCGTTCCAATATTGTATTGCCCACACTTATTGCTTTGTGGTGTCTGGCTTCACCGATTGCTTTGATTACAGCCTATCCGCCAATGATCACTATCATCACTCTTCAACAGGGAAAGTTTGTACTCTGTCACTAGGTTCATTTCCTTTCACCTTATTCACATGGGGTAGGTAAACAATTTTCGCTGATTATTATGTGACGATTGATAATAATGGACTTGGCATTATCGGGGATAGAGAAAGACAAAAATATATTATGAGACGTTATGGAAGCCCCAAAATGTCTCCATAATAAGGGTTTAATGAATATAATAAGTTTAGAGGAGCTCTGGCAATCTTGCTTGTTTCGGCCTTAACTGTCAAAAGTAATCTGCTTGAATAAAGGGGACATTTTGTTGACATTACCATAACTCAATAAAGAATACAAATGATTTTTTTATATACTTCAGACAATTAATCAGTAATCTTTTAAACGCATAGAAACCATATTCTGAATTGGTGGACAGTAGAGTAGATGTTAATTTAATTAATTATTGACTATTAACCTTTTGCTCTCACTCCTTTGAGTATGTTTGGTCGTTGAATGCAAACATCGTCTTTCACGTTTGTAGTTGCTCTATCTTGCTCCGTTTGTCTGCCAAAGCCGTATTGCCGCCTATGTCAATTATTGCATTTCAGCTAGTTTTTGCTTCAAACCCTTGAATCACTCTCTGTCTCTTATATCCGTTTTATTTATTATACAGTTACATATTATCTTAAACTGCATATTTCAATTAAAGAATAAAATGAGTTAATGTTCCCGATTCGATCTTGGCAATTTACGTACCTATTGTTTATTGAAGTATTGTGACATAGTCATCTCAATGGATAATATCATTTTCATAGAAGAAATGCAATGGACTTTCTCTTACTATAATCTTTGACCTTGCATAATTCAAGAATTTAATAGGATTTGAACACCCCTTCCCCATCCTTTTATTTTTCTATTCTTCTTTTTAAAATATATATAATTATTATTATTATTATTATTATTATTATTATTATTATTATTATTATTATTATTATTATTATTATTATTATTATTATTATTATTATTATTATTATTATTATTATTATTATTATCATTATTATTATCATCATCATCATCATTATTATTATTATTGTTATCATTTTTTCTTTTTTTTTTTTTTTTTTTGTTTTGCTAGAATTGATCGGCTGCCAAGAGAAATCAACCATCGAGTTTCCATTTTACTTTTCCATTATGCTACACGACGTCGCTTTTCCATTTTCCTCTTTCGTTTTTGAGTCGTTTCCGATACTAGTTTACTAGAGCTCTGGTCTTTCTTCTGAAGACGTCCAAATCAAATTCCGTTTTGTTTTGTTTTTTGTCACACGAATTAGATACTTTCAAACTCCGTAAGTTCCAATTCTTCCACACATTCCCGACCAATTGCGGTTGTCATCGTGTCACGTTGCAAGTTAACGATTGCGTTCTCAACCAACAACGATCGACGAACGAGTCCTCATAGTCTTTGAACAGATCTTCGTTTTCTTCCTCCTGGTTCGTCGGTCGTTGTAGGTTGGGTACGTAATCGTTAATTTGCAATTCTTCTTTAGGGGGCGGCTGGTTACAACTGGCATTGCAGATCACCTTCAGTCGCACCAATAGAAAAAGAAAGAAAGAAAAAAAAAAGAACTAAAAAAAAAAACAACAAAAAGAAAAAAATACAAAAACAACAACAAAACCAAAAACAAAACGGTTTTAAACTGTAAATTTTTGTTTTTCAGCTTACTTGAAAGGCATAACCTCCGTTTTTTTTTTTGTTTTTTTTTTTTTTTTTTGCTTTATCTGCAACATAACCAAATGTGATTGCTGCTCTATGATAACAAGAACAAACTCAAAGGCATCATCGTAATTGGATCACGATTTACCCTTATGCTATCGGTTTGCTCATTGCATTGTTATCATGCATTTGAGCAATTATACTACGTAAATTGATGACGGGGATAAAACGTTTTACATTTTTGTTGAAATTCATAAACTTTATAATATATCGATCGACGTAGATAATTGATTCCCAACCTGATTTTAAGAATCTAAAAAAAAGTTTGGAATCATTTTAGTCTGGTCGAAATGTAAAAAGGTGTTATGTCAGGGTGGTGTAGATGGGAATTTTAACATTTCAAGCCTTTAACCCTCTATCGTCATATTCGTTACGATTCAATGAACATTTTTCTTTTTCAGATTTATTTTGTAAATAACAAAATTTGGAGAAAAATCTTTGTTATAGTCATAGTAACGTGATGCTGTTTTGTAAAGCTTGCTTTTCTGCGCAAACTTATGTATAGCTAGTATGTTCTTTTTGCTTCTGAATTAAAGTGTAAAGAAATCAATTTTTGTATTGAATAGCTATAACATTTGGGAAAAATCCTGAAAATGTTTGGTAAGGAAAGAGTTAAAATGATATAAAATAACTACGTTGAGAATGTCACTGTTTATGCATGTGTGCTGTTTTATAATATATTGTAAAATATATATTTTCAAAGATAAATCAAAGATTCAAAATTTTCAAAAGTATTAATACAATTTCATTAGAATTAAAAAGGGGGTCCCGATAGCTCAGTTGGTAGAGCACTCACTTCCCAAGCAAAAGGACAGAGATCCATCCCTTGTGCAGTCGAAACGTGTTTCTGACCCTCCAGTCCACCCAGAAGTGATTGGATAGCAGGGCCTAGATACCGTGGCCATGAAGGAATATAGATAATCCACTAAACAAGATGTCTGATGTCAACAGGGTTCACCCATCTTGTCCAAAGTGAGCGAATTGGGTAGGGGGGGGGGGAGGGTAAATAAACTTGCCCAAGGAGAAAAAAAAACGAAAGTGCCTGAAGCAGAGCTCGAGCATGAATGCCTTAACCACTCACCACTTGACCCCCTAACACGTTATGAGCAATAAAAACTGAAAATCTGTCACATGTCAGATAGAATTTTAATTTCTTTGTTAGAACGGGTATAACAAGAATGATTTTTGTATTATAATTATTACGGCCTCTAGTTTCAAAATGAGATAATGATGTGATAATTACTACACAAGACATGGGGGCTGACACTTGGTCCTGCTGCTGAATGGATTACAAAAAGCTTTCACTTTCAACAATAACCAAAGACCATGCAAGGTCTATTTGCTTTCTAAGGATCATACCGAGGTTTTGTGTTATGTCACACACCTTCGAACCGGAATGACAGGGTTCGAATCCCAATCATGAGCGGTTGAGTCCTTGGAAAAAGTCTTTACTCATATTCTCTCACCATACTAGGATGTAAAATAAGTACATCGCCTTAACAGCATTGTCTCTGACGGAAAAATAATGTAAAATCGTCTTACATGCGTCAGGTTTCTTCCTACATGGTTAGTGTCGCTCTTGGCAAGGGTCTCATGATAAAGCGCTTTGAGCACGTTTATGGATATAGCTAAAGATTTTCTTTTTTTTTTAAACTCCATTCTGAACTGCGGCCACAAAAAAAAAATTATGACCCATCATCTCAAATTAGTATTATTTATGTCGGGGTAAAAAGATGCCGAATAAGTTCATGGCAGTTAAAATTATTAAAAATGTGAAATCTTTGCGCAATATAGTTAGAAGTCTATTCACTTAAATCAAATCATTGTTCTCACCCCCAAAAAAAACCCCAAAAAACAGACTAAAAACAACAAAAAACTAAAAAAAAAAAAAAAAAAAATAAAAACAAAAAAAAAACAATAAAAAATAAAAATATTTACATCGCATCTTTTAGAACTGAGAATGTCTGTTCTGTTGCTAAAATGACACCTAAAAGCAAACAAACAATGCCTATATTGAGAAAGATCCTGAAGTCAACCCAGTTTCTATATTACTTTTTAACATGGTTTTTATTCGCAGCGGAGAATGGCTTTAAATAATGGCATAATATCATAAGGAAGTTATAAATACTCGTATAAATCATGAGAGACATCTCTATGTCTGTAACCTATAGCTCTGGAGCTAAATCATGACAATAAATACCGACATTCTCAGGCACCAGTACTACATTTCTTCCCTCAGGTCGAGACAGAGAAGCGCAAAAACACTTAGATAGATATAGAAAAACATGATGAGTAAAATAACAAACGAACAACTGCATTGCCATAGGCAAAAGAAAATGCACCCTGAGCCTGCATGTAGCAGGGTATGTTGCGCTTAACAAACGCGTCTATAAATATTAATAATACATGTGTTGATAATAATGATATTATTATTATTATTATTATTATTATTATTATTATTATTATTATTATTATTATTATTATTATTATTATTATTATTATTATTATTATTATATTATTAATTATTATTATAGTAAATATGATAATGATAATAATAATAATAATAATAATAATAATAATAATAATAATAATAATAATAATAATAATAATAATAATAATAATGATAATAATAATAATAATAATAATAATAATAATAATAATAATGATGATAATAATAATAATAATAATAATAATAATAATAATAATAATAATAATAATAATAATAATAATAATAATAATAATAATAATAATAATAATAATATAAATGCAGCCATACTTAGCACTTAAAATAATCTTGGTTGTTTGTTTGCAATAGCAGGTAACTATGTAGTTTGTAAACTGACTATTTGGATATAGTATAAAAATTGTTTGACCTATAGATTTGACACTGTTCAGTCATTTTCCCTTCAGCAAGTCATAAGGAAACAAAAATATTAATTTTCCCAAACTCAAAATAGCTCCTTGGTTTCCATTTATAGGAAGATTGTGTTAAGAATGGCGTTAAAAATGTTACTCTAAAATATTTAATATTGTACAAGATCTAATTTTTGCGGTAATTGTTATAACCCATTGGGTCACTGGCAATACGGTCTATGTCTTGAGTGACATATATACTCGAATACATACATAGAAAGACAGTGACAACTGGTGATTGACTGATTGTTTATTGTATACACAAGTGGCTACCAATACCGGTGCGTTAGTAACGAGTTAATATGCCAATGATTATGCCTACAATCTGTCAAATGTTATGGAGTGTCGTCTCCTACACGAGGAGCATTTAGTATTCAAATCCTAAACTGACACTAGACAAATGTTAGGATATTCGTGTAATTTCCACCTGCACACGAATCGATAGTGGTAAGTATGTTTGTATTAGTCCCTTAATGGGTTGTTATTACTTGGCCACTTAGTGATAACATGTAGTCATTCACACTTAGGACGCAGACTTTTACGGAAAGTGTAAGTTTGTACAACAATATAATAATTTCACTGGACTTGTATGAATGAATACTGTTTTGTGTATAGGCGTCTCTCTCTCTCTCTCTCTCTCTCTCTCTCTCTCTCTCTCTCTCTCTCTCTCTTTATCTCACTCACTCTCTCTCTATCTATCTATCTATCTATCTAGCTATCTCTCTCTCTCTTTCTCTCTCTCTCTCTCTCTCTCTCTCTCTTCTCTCTCTCTTCCAACAATGATATGATAGTGTAAAATATAGTATGATAATAAGACATTGAATCGTCGTCAGAATCATTCTGATTGTAACATTATGATATAATTACTGCATAATTCATCAATCATTCCTTTCTCCCACAGGTGTCGAAATTAATCATGCAATCACAGTCTTTTCTTACTTGACTTATGCCTCTTGACTTCTGGCGGAGCATAGGGCCTCAACGGTACTCTTCCATCTTCTTCTGTCCTTGGCACAGACCTTTGCCACACTCCAGGTAAGAATGGAGACGCTCAAATCTTGATGAAGGCTTCTCCTCCAAGTCTGTTTTGGACGACCCCGTTTCCTCTTGCCCTGTGGGTTTAATTCGAGAGCCTGCTTGGTTATATTACAGGGCTCTTTCCGCATCTGACCTGGACATCCATTTGTTCTTGGTTTGTTCTTGTCCAAAGGTCAGCATTTGGTACTTTGTCAAAGCATTTCAGCTTGAGTATTTGTCGAAGACAGCGATTGACAAAAGCTTGTATCTTGGCTGATGTGGTCAAGGTTGTTCGCCAAGTCTCTGACCCATAGAGGAGGACTGCTTTAACATTAAATCACAGTCTGGTACCACCTTAATAATAATATCGTTTCAAAAATGGAATAATTGACCGCCAAGAAAAGGCGACTTTTAAAACATGATATGTAATTTTTATTTTTAAAATGTCAAATACTGTGATAATAAAACACATAGAATCATATCTATTTGTGATCCAGTTTTGGTAAAATACTGTTTTTCCATTATAGGAGGAACGATTATCCACCTTTAAATCTATCTAGACATTTATTTCAACTTGGAGGTTACTCTTCATAACAGCTCATTATATAATTTAGTAACTCCACTCCGGTAGCTTTGCTATCGTGTATTTACCAGATTATAAAAAGAATCTGTTTAAGTCTCTCCTTACAACCATTTCAAGATTTTTAATACTGAAATGTCATAATGACCCAACACACAAATTGAATTTTTAAACTCAAAGTTTTAACCATAAGTATAATATGCCATACCTAATTTTGTTGAGCAAAACAAGCTTTGCAAAACAAAATCACGCTTTTGTAAATTTAAAGATCATTTTCCTCTTAACTTTGTGATTTGTGAAACAAATCTAAATAAGAAAAATGTTTGTATCGTAAAACCGTTTCGACGTGTCTTAATTCATTTAATTCTTTAGTTTTGATTTAAAGTAAATATATATTAGTTAAATCTTGAAATTTATTTAACTGCTTCTAGTTTATGTACAGTGCGTTGTAAACGAGTTGCTAAATATTTTTTTGTGAGTGATCACAACGAAATCAGAGACATGATATGACGGTAAAGGTGGTGTCATATAGGATAGGCAATCTTTAGAAACCCACCCATCCATCGCTACAAGATCTAAGCCAGTGTCAAAACAGACAATGACCACTGGCCACGGGCACCTACCTCATTAGTGATGTGCCCACTTGGCACGAACGGTGTATCTGTGATTCATGGCCATTTTAGCCATTGTCCAGTCGATGACATTCTACAACATGACAATACTCTGCCAAACACTGATAAAACTATCTAAAATGAACTAAATTAAATATTGATGACCAAATACGGCCCTCAGTTGGTCAAGAAATATTAAACTAAGTCTTCCTTTAGTCTTAATTTCATCTTATTAAAAACAAAATTAATTGAGATTCGTCTTGATTCACTGATATTTATAATAAAATAGTTCTGGTTTAATTTGAAAATAATGCGAAAAAAGCGTTATGTCAGTGTACATGAGTTGCTGGGAAGGTAAGTGCGGTCATTTTGACAAAAACCAATGTCACAGCAATTAGATACGGCATACTATAATTCTGGCACTTTTCTATTCACTTCATATCTTGTGGCATACTATAACCTAGTGCGGGGCGGTCCTTGGCAAGCTTAAGGACCACGGTCCTACGGTCCTTGGGAAATGAAGACCGCAAGGACCGGTCCTAGGACCGGTCCTTTTCGACATTGAACATTCCTGAGAGACTGCTGGAAATTCGAACCGGTTTGACCTTTGAGACCATGGGATCGTTCATTCTTGAACCGTTAAAGACCGCTACACGATGAAAACCGTGGTCTACAGGAGTAAAACACACGGAGTAGTCACACTCATTTCAAATTGTAACCTAATTAGAGAAGAGGGGTGATGCCTTCTTTATTTGCTCACCGTACTTCATTGTTACTTCGATAATTTAATAAAATTTGAAATTTATCCCCATTAACGGAGATAATGGCATCGCCCAAGGCGTTGATCGAGTTGTTCGTGGCGTTGATACACACACGCAACTCCTACCCCCCCCCCCCACCCCCCCCCCCCCCACACACACACATTAGAGGGCAGCGAGCATTGAAGAGTAAGAGAGAGACGTGAAGTTATAATAAGAGGGGGTGGATGAG
>NC_088361.1:52612703-52635203 GCF_034508935.2 Berghia stephanieae
AATGTGAGGATTAGTACATTATTGGAATAAGCTTTGCCACCGTATATTTGTCATGGGACTAATGTAATAATAATAATAATAATAATAATAATAATAATAATAATAATAATAATAATAATAATAATAATAATAATAATAATAATAATAATAATAATAATAATAATAATAATAATACACATTTATATAGCGCTCATTCTCGTGTAAAACACAAGCTCTGGGCACTTTACAATATAAATATCAATTTTAAGTGAAAAAAATAATAACAACAAAAATAATTCATAGCCAAATCAAGGATTCATATAGAGTCAAGAAAAACAAATACAGTAAAAATGTGTCTTGAGATTCTTTTTAAAAGTAGGTAAAGACTTGCACTCCCTCAGACCACGTGGCAGTTCATTCCAAATCTTGGGGCCGAAACAAGCAAACGATCTATCACCAAATTTTGTTCTTGATCTTTTTTCCGAAATTTTCGTTTGGTCATTACATGATCTTAAAGTGTAATTTTCAAATTTACACATGACCACGTGATCTGTGAGATATGCCGGTCCTATACCAGCCAAACACTTATAAACAAGACACGCTGCTTTGTAATATGTGCGCTTTTCAATGGGCAACCAATGGAGAGATGCCAACAAAGGGGGTGCATGATCAAATTTTTTTTTGCCAAAAACTAATCTTGCTGCACTGTTTTGCAGCAGTTGTAATTGTTTAATAGAAGCCTGAGGCAAGTTGACAAGCAGCGAGTTACAATAATCTAGTTTCGAAAAAATGAGGGAAACAACCAATGTTTTACATGTTCCAATTGCAATATACTGACGGATCAAACTGATTTTCTTCAATTGACAGTATAAAGATTTACAGAGAGCAGAAATATGAGCTGACATTCTCATTTCTGAATCAAAATACACACCCAAATTTTTCACAGTCTTTGAAACTTTGATCTTTTCACCCCCAATCAACACCTTAAGACCATCATTCACCTTCAACTGCCCTCTATTTCCCACAATCATCACTTCTGTTTTTGACTCATTCATTTTCAACTTGTTTCTTAGATTTGATAGTATCCGTGTCATAAACATAATTCCCATTTACATAAACCAGAGTAAACTTCAATCCGAAGGGTCGCAATGTTCTTAAAGACCACATCGCCGTGCTCCTCCGGATATTTGGAGATCTTGGACGTTGTACCAATTAAGTGGACACTCTGTTCCCGATTTACCAATGACAGGACAAAATGTTGATTCGATTACCGCCAATTTGTGCTTTCTTATTCCGTGGGATCCACCCGTAATTAGCTTGTTTGTTTATCTGTGACTCTTTTTAAAACACACGAGCAACGTCGAAGTCGCTTTCAGGATTGGAAATTGATTGCTCAAGCATTGATATATACACCATGATATATCGTCCAGAATCGCCTGTCATATACGGGATGGCTTAGTCGATAGTGTGACCACTCGCTGTTTTCTATCTCTCTCTCTCTCTCTCTCTCTCTCTCTCTCTCTCTCTCACTCTCTCTCTCTCTCTCTCTCTCTCAGCCAGGCGGAGGGTGTCGTGTCAAATAGATCCTGAGTTTGGCATTTAACCCGTTACTTTTTTTTTCTTCTCTGTATTCATCTGACACTTCTCTAAACCCTATTTTTCTCATCATTATTGATACAAATGCTCGCTCCACACTTTTTCTGGATTTCATGTGAGTAAAGAGGAACCTTTGTACTGTCGTACTCTGGAAAAAAAACATATTTATAAATTAATATTGCCCAAAAAACTCGTCCTTCAAATATTGGTCGATTTAAATGACTCCCATCATGGCAAAAATTCTCAAACCTTGGACTTTGTTTTTGCCAAGATGAGGGTCATTAATATCGATCGATATTTGAAGGACGAGCTTTCTGGTCAAATTTTTAAGGATGTGTTTTTCCAGAGTACGACAGTCCTTTAATAAGCTTCTCCTTCGTGTTTCAATATCGGGCATGACCTAACAGTGATCAACTGTCTCCAAGCTTTTGACCCCACTGCCAAACATGGAATACGATATCGTCTTCATTCCAAAAGTCTTTGGTTCAATAACCAATCCAAGAAGGCTAAGTTTTAAATATTTATATCTTTTTTGTTTGTTTTTTTTTTTTAGTTTTTAAAAAAGATATTTTCATACCCTTTGCTTTATATGCGCTTTGTTTCGTAATGTATTGTAATTAAAAAAAAAATAGAAATCCGATTCGTAGAAAAGGCATCTAGTCAGAGGTTACCTTTAAAAAACATGAATTTAACACCACCACTGATTTAATAAAAAGTATTTAAACTTATTATTTAATATATATCTACTTAAATGTGCTCATTTGCTCTATACGCGATCTCCAGCCAACAGTGGCTTTTGATAGGAATGACACAATACATGACGCTTGAAAGGTGCACCTACACATTTTTTCTTATTGACAAAATTAGTTCAATCAATATGATCTACGTCTATTATGAAAAACTGACGCTGTTCTTATTTTTATTTTTATTCTTTTTTTTGTAGCAGGATAAAATGGTTGTTTAAGTCAGAAGTAGAATTTTATTCAATGTTAACTTATCATATTTCATTTCAGATATTCTCCTGACCTCAACAGCGTTTTACATGGCTTGTCAATGTTCACATACAAGAATATAGAAACTAAATAATAAAAACATAGAGTTGTGTTGTGATATGCTTGTTACATAAAGAAATATTCAACAGCACTATTTATTTGGCCCCTGACGTCAAAGGGATCATCGGATTAAATAAATATTTTCAGCCACACTACTAAATAGACACATCGATAACCACGCCTCTAGGACAGTCGTCAAACTGTAAACAATCGCAGTGATTGGTTGACAAAGCAAACTACCCAGGATTTACTATAGATGGTATGTGTCTAAGTAAAATACCCACTGCTCTACCGCTTGATCAACACAGAAAACTATGTGTGAATGTAAATGTTTATAATGTGATCAAGAAAATCGTGTAACAGCTAGTCACCCATCTGGCGAAATTAAAACAATAAAAATGATAAGATAACGGTCGTTTTCATTCACGTTATTGTTTATAAAAAACCAACTATGTTTGTCCGAACACGTGTGAAGGTGAATCACAATGTCCATGTTTTGATTGGTAAAAAACTAATGGTTAATTGGATTCAGTAGTCTGATGTTACGCCGCCCGGCAATGGCGGCCATCTTGGTTCTAAACAAAGAAAATCATTACTTTTTATTCTTCATTCTGGCTAGAACTTTTCATATGCCATGTGATCAGAATGTGTAAAAGTCAAAACAAGATCAAATTTATGGGTTTTTCCCTCTGGATACGCTTTTATGATCGCCGGAGAAATATTTCATACGGGCGTCCGCCATTGTTCCGATAGTTTATAGCCAGTGTTACTAAGTTACCATGCGTCATTAGGAAGGAAGTGACGTTACGACTGTTGAAGAGTATTGTCAGGATTAGGAGTGTTTACTTTCAAGGCTCTGAGTTTCGTAAACCGCTCTCCATCCCTCTAAGAGCTAATCTTGACGGGAAGTCAGCAGAGGCACCCTTCTTTGACCAGTACTGCGCAGGAAGGTATTTAGTAGTAGTAGTACAGTAGTAGTAGTAGTAATAGTAGTAGTGGTAGTAGTAGTAGTAGTAGTAGTAGTAGTAGTAGTAGTAGTAGTAGTAGTAGTAGTAGTAGTAGTATTAGTAGTAGTAGTAGTAGTAGTTGTAGTAGTAGTAGTAGTAGTAGTAGTAGTAGTAGTAGTAGCAGTAATTGTAGTAGTAGTAGTTGTTGTTGTAACAATAGTTATAGTAGTAGGTGTTGTTTTGTTGTTGTAATAATGATAATGGCAGTAGGAGAAGGAAGATGCAGGGATTTGAAGAAATAAAAGAAGAAAAATAAATATAGTCTAATGCTGACTTAACGATTACAATAAGTTCTCCATTGCTATTTTGTTTTATTGTTATCCTGCAACGTAACCCAAAGTCGTGTCACGTAAATGTCCGTGTTCAGAACTCTATAAGCATATATAACAATGTTTACTTATGCCATGGATATATGTATAATTATATTTTAATGATGTTTATCGCCCTGCTTTTCGGTAAAACATTCTTTTCTCTGGTACTGTGGATTATGTCATAGACAACAAATAGGCAAAGGCTATTTTGGTCGCTGAAATAATTGGTATTTACGTATATGGAAATATTCAATATGATAATGCCATATTCTTATTTCACATTGAACTGGATATTATTATTACATTGCTTAAATATGACTAAAAAGTACTTAAAATTAAAGACCGAAAATGCATGTAAGTTTTCGCTTTCCTTCTTTTCTTTTTTTCTTCATCCTTTTTTCTTTCTTTCTTTCTTTCTTTCTTTCTTTCTTTCTTTCTTTCTTTCTTCCTTTCTTTCTTCTTCTTCTTCTTCTTCTTCTTCTTCTTCTTCTTCTTCTTCTTCTTCTTCTTCTTCTTCTTCTTCTACGCCCTCCCTACTACATGTTCATCTCTTTTTTTTCTACAACTACTGCTTCTACTACTACTACTACTACTACCACTACTACTACTACTACTACTACTACTACTACTACAACAACAACAACTACTACTACTACTACTACTACTACTACTACTACTACTAGTACTACTACTACTACTACTACTACTACTACTACTACTACTACTACTACTACTACTACTATTTGAACCTCTTATAATTATCATTATGATGATATTGATTAATCACTATTATTATTATTATTATTATTATTATAATTATTATTATTATTATTATTGTTATTACTATTATTATTATTATTATTATTATTATTATTATTATTATTATTATTATTATTACTATTATTAGTTTTATTAGTAGTAGTATTAATATTATTATAATTATCATCATCATCATCATCATCATCATCATCATCATCATCATCATCATCATCATCATCATCATCATCATCATCATCATTATTATTATTATTATTATTATTATTATTATTATTATTATTATTATTATCATTATTATTATTATTATTATTATTATTATTATTATTATTATTATTATTATTATTATTATTATCATCATTTTCATTTTATTTATCAATGTCATCATCACCATCATCATTATCATCGTTATCACCCTTATCATCACCATCATCATCATCATCATCATCAGCATTATCATCGTCATCATCATTATCGTTATCATCATCATCATCATCATCATCATCATCATCATCATCATCATCATTATCATTATAACATTGAAAAATATATTGGAGTTGTTGAGTTCGATTAATGTCTATGAGAAATAGACAAAATAAGGAACTACAAATGTAAAGAAAGACAAAACAAAGGATAAAAAGGGAAATGTTTTCTTTCCGTAATATAGTTATTCCAGAAATAAATACTTGGTCATTGTGACCAGTGGCCACCTGTTAAATGGACTAGAGCCAAAACGGTCACTTCATTACCCTAATCAGGGTTCAGACAACACTTTGGGTTTATATCTAACAACGACTTTAAATGGCTTTGTATGTTTGGATGATTTTTATATGTGTCTCAGCCCGTCGATCCGGTATTATGTTTGGGTGTGACCCGATGACAAGCAAAGAATTTAAATTTTGAAATATCGGAGATCAAAGATATCCATTTTTACTGTTAAGCTCCCTATATGTTTATATTATTTCTCTTCTTTACTCGAATAAAAAAATGTTGGCACAATTCTCATATTTCTATTTAAAGAAGAAAAAAACCTCTTTGTTACAATCTAATAGTTTCCGACATAAAGCCGTTATGCGGCTTTTTTATTGTTCATATATTTAAAAGACGGGGCTTAATTCTTACTGGTTAAGATGAAACAATATCACTATATCAATGTTAAAGAACTTTTCTGACTGTTATCCAAGTGACATGAGAATATAGCTGTAAAACGGGGATTAGAAATCATCCAGTATTTTGATATGACACCCACAGATTATACTTGAGATAGCTACACCATATTAACTTTGAATAATTTGCTGCTAGAAGCTGGGAACTGCAACAAAAAAAAAAAAAACTATACGAAATGGATATAACAGCTGAAAAAGAAAAACTAACGAAATTAATACTAAACACGAATAGTTTCGGGCTCAACGTGAAGTACAATGCTTTTATGTTTGTTGCTAGCTGAAGAAGGTTTTTGAGCCCAAACGTTTCGTGTTCAGTATTTTGTTCTTTCTTTTTAAGTATGTTATGTAAAGCTTAGTATCATCACTTCTAGTTTATGGTAGATTTCTCTTACAATTTTCCCTTCTGTACAGGCACTCATACTATATTTGTTACTTTAAATAGATAGTATGCGCTTGGCTAAGACGCTCACAACATTGTCATCTGGAAGTATTACGGACCATCACACAAAAGTATATGTAACCATGAACTTTTATAGATAGTTCGAAGATGACGTCACTCAGGTCTTTGTTATTGGTTTGTTTGTTTTTTGCCATCCTGGCATATGAGTAATTATCACTAAACTGTATTAACCTGACTATAAACGATCATGGTTACATAAAGTTTTGTGCGTTGGTCCGTTATATTTCCGGATGGCAATGTTGTGAACTCCATAGCCAAGCGCATACTATCTATAGTCTGGTTCATACAGTTTAGTGAGAAGTACTCATAAACGGGGATGGCAAAAACAATAACAAAGACTTTATTGACGTCATCTTCGTTCTATCTATAGATAGTTTGAAGTGACGTCACTCAGGTCTTTGTAATTGCTTTTGCCATCCACGTTTATGAGTAATTCTCACTATACTGTATTAACCCGACTATCAACGATCATGGTTTCACACAGTTTTGTGTGTTGGTCCGTTATACTTCCGGATGACAATGTTGTGAGCTCCTAAGCCGAGCGCATACTACCTATAGATAGTGTGCGCTTGGCTAAGAAGCTCATAACATTGCATTCCTGAAGTATAGATAGTATGCAGATGACGTCACTCAGGTCTTTGTTATTGTTTTTACCATCCGTGTTTGTGAGTTGTTCTCACTAAACTGTATTAACTAGACTATAAAAGTTCATGGTTACACAGAGTTTGTGTGTTGGTCCGTTATACTTCCGGATGGCAATGTTGTGAACTCCTTGGCCAAGCGCATTCTATCTATAGATAGTTCGAAGATGACGTCACACAGGTCTTTGTTATTGTTTTTTGCCATCCGCGTTTATGAGTAATGTTCAATGAACTGTATTAACCTGACTATAAACGTTCATGGGTACACACAGTTTTGTGTGTTGGTCCGTTATACTTCCGGATGGCAATGTTATGAGCTTCGTAGCCAAGCGCATACTATCTATAACGCACCAACACACAAAACCGTGTGTAACCTTAAACGTTTATAGTCTGGTTAATACAATTTAGTGAAAATTACTCTTAAGCGCGGATGGCAAAAAAAACAACAAAAAAAAACAAAAATCAAAACAAAACAAAAACAAAGACCCGAGTGACGTCAACTTCATTTTATTTACATATCCAGTTTAGTGAGAATTACTCATAAACATGGATGGCAAAAAAAAAAAGCAAAACAAACAATAACAAAGACCTCAATAACGTCACCTTCGTTCCATCTGTAAAAATAGGGCTTAATACTTGGGTCTCGTCTATACTAAATACATTGCTCAAGTCAAAATTTTGTCGTCCAAAAACCACTTTACGTGCCTTTTGTTTTTGCCCTATAATGCCATAGGAATTCCTTTGTAGGCATTTCAATACTTTCCCTTGAAAATGGTGAGACTTTTATTATTTATTGCAAACCATTAGATTTCGGTTGTCGATGGAAGAAGTCCTCACCCAACCGATGCGTATCTAAATAAAATTCTTGAACTCCACTATATTCCGTTCCAAGTCCCGTGTGCACGGAATATTGCAAATTCCTCCAAAGTTACGAATTGTTGAGCCTTGATTTTTTGTATGCGGGCTTATATTTTAAGTGACATTACAAAATTTGAATACCGATAATGATTGACCAAACGATTTTCTCACAGTGACGAATTCCTTTGATCTTTTCATTGTTTACAATAAAATATGACTCAAACTTTAAAATGTTTATAGTAATGGTGTGTTGGTTCTCTTTCCCGAGGGGAAATAATCATGACAAAGGTGCATTCAATGCCGTAGCTTCGAAAATATTTTTTTTAAAAAATAGTTTAATTATGGTTAACATTTATCTCGTACTTCGTAACATTGAAAACAGGCGGCGTTTTTACGATATCTCTTCCCTAGTGGGCGGCAACGGCTAAATAATACATTGGACGTAGGTGCTTATACATTTTTGGACAAAGACATACATGTTAAAAAAACATGGGGGGGGGGGGGAGGCTTTGAACTTTTACGCATGCCTTTCACCAAGACGTAACACCCGACCAACTGTTGAGCAAGACAACTCATAAAAGGCGGACAAGACATGTCACGAAATCCTACTGGTCACCAATCAGTTACGCTATGTGTTCGCCATACTTGAATTTCGATCGCTGGAAGGGGGGGGGGGGGGGGGGGACGGGGACGCTATGAATGAATTAATGTGAAATATCACTGAATGTAAACCTCTTTAACACCAGATTCCATATAAGTTTTGTATAGTATGACATTTCAAAGGAACCGCAGTTTTCAAAATCAAGAGATGCATAATAAAACTGACATAAACATTTATTAATTTGACCTCTGAATTCCTGGTTGTAAGCCATACTGCTATTTGCCGCATGCCATGGTTAAGAATTCCGCGCTTCGCCTGTGTGGATAAATACTTGTAAATTTTCATCTGTGACAAATCTGCATGTTTAATCCATATTTTTTATCAGTTTTTATAAATGTATAATTCATTACGGGAAGCTACGCCTCTGGCTTTCAAATATTAAATTGTAACAATTGTTTATGTCAAGTGTATACAAAGTGTACATTTTGCTGTGTCATTTCGAACTCAAGATGGCAATAATAGTGAGTAGTGCACATGAATCTTGTGAAATGGAAACCCCTAGTCAAGCCTATGGGCGAGTTTAGCGATCGTTATCACAACAGAATTCACTGTGTATAACATCTTATTGTAAAACATCAAAATGTTCACTCATCCCAGACCCTTCGTTTTTATATACCGTAAAGAAGAAAAATTCTAAAGTATGATCCTGTAACCGATGCAAAAAACATCGGCTTATTGTCACTAACAATTCGAGTGTTCAAGCTAATTATCATTAAAACCTATCAGAAGGTTGTGAAGATATCTACGAGAACGCGTGCACACGGGTTATGGAACAGACTAGAACTCTCTTTCACGTCAGTCGGGTTCAATGCATCTAACAACCTTATATGAAGTTTAAATGGGAATATTTGACCTTTTATGAAAATGTTTTGAATTATACAAATGGTTCGTTGCAGAGAGATCGAATGACCTTTCTTCTTTTTTTAAAAAAATTCACTTAACAGTGACATCAATCAACGTCATTGTTGTCAGTTAAAAGAGGAGAGGTAACTCACGCTTGACAAGTAAGTGTGTCAAACTTGTTTCAACATATTTCCTCATCCTACGTCAACACATTTTGAAATCCTCATAAAACTAAGGTACTATCGGCATTTAAATTCAGAGGTAAAGTTATCATTATAGTTTCATTTTATCACAAATAATGTCCTTTTGTTTAGAGAAAGACTACAAACTCAGATGTCTGTTCCCTTTTGACAACTGATTCATGTAGAATCGGTTTAAGGCTATGGATGGTAGACAATAAGTTTTAATAGGTCATCGCAAGGCCTCAAAATGAATGGACGCCGAATGGACGCGGAATCACTTTTCAGCCTCCTTTTTGATGACGGCAGTATAGTGATCTATTTCAAATCCCGCATAACGTTCTCGGGATTTAAAATAACTCAATACATATTTGCTCACGGCATCGCCCCATACTTTTATGATTTTATTATCCTTGCATAATTAATGTTACAATCTGTTGCCTATACGAGCACGCCAAATTATGACACAGAATAAATTAATGACCAGCTAGGGACGAGAGATGCCATATGGCTGCATAATTAATCGACTGGCCCACCTTATCAAAGCAGCAGTGAAATTATTATAAGAACACGCAATGACGCGTGAATTTATTACCTGACAGACCAGCCAGGGCTTGAATACGCGAAATATGACTGGATTCGACTAAATGACCAGTAAAATAATGAATCCAGGAACAACATTGGATTCTGGGATTGACCCAGCCATATTTCTATATAAGCAAGTACTCAGCTAAATTAGGCCTTTCTATCATCCCATCACTCTCCAACCATGATGCTATTATAGTGATCAACTTGAAATCCTAATTAGCGGGAAATGTTGTGTGGACATGTGTTTGAATAAATATATCGATTTTATAGCTGTGGACTTAAATTGTGTTATGATTAATTAATACCATTTAAAACTAGTATATGTAGTAAGTAATAATTAATATAGTGTTTTCGCCTGGGCGTAAGTAGACTCAACCTGTAAAATAAGAGAAATTGATAACTCATGTTATTAACAGAAATTGATATCTCATGTTATTATAAACAAAAATATGTCATTCACTCTCTTTATCTATATATGTATATATTGTTGTATATTTATGTATGAATGAATTACAGTTTACAAATGTGCTATCGATAATACGCGATAGTATTATTATGTAATTATCTGTATTGATTCTTATGCTCTCATAGTTACTTATTTTTCTCCATCCGACTGACCTACCTGTACACGTTAATTAAGGATGATGACTAACAAAATTTAGATCAGTGTTGATGTCAAGGGTTTTGTTAATTGGAAATCCTTACGACACCACAGCTCATAAGGAATATGAAATGTTGCAACTAGTCAAAGATTTGCTTCTGTGTATTCACAGATCTGGATACCCCTTAATCGACCATTTGGTTACAAATTGTTCCAGAGCTGAAGCACTGGGAAAACCAAAGAATGACTAAGAGGCTCCTCCATGAAATAAACAGGCAGAAGCAATCCTAGCGCTGCCAACAGTCATAGGAAGGTCGCCCCCAGTCACATTCAACCTCTACCAAACAGATAAAGAACCAGTTATAATAATTTTAGCAACAGAAAATGAAGAGATGAAAATTAATTAAAATGTACTATTATTCTTTTGGCTAATTATGTGTTAACGTGCTATTGTGTGAGGCTGTTCTGTTGATTTTTATTAAAATAACGGGGATTGATACTTACCTTCTGAACCTAATCGATCCCTATATATAACGTGCCAAATTCTACCACTACTTCTACTTTCTTCAACCTTAAATTTTATTACTATCTGTCGAGTTGTCAGGAACTATAACCCAACTACAACATGGTAAAGAGGCACCAGACGACTTATGTCTTTGGGGAAAACTATTTAACTTCTATTTGTCTATTCCTGCTTGCCACTTCTCCTACATAGACGGACAGGCAGCAGCTGCTAATGGTGCTCACACTACTATTACTATGTTATGACCATCGACCCAATCAGCAAATTCCGTACTGCACTCGTGCACCGTCGCAAACCCACCGGAAGCTTCGTCACAACATACCGTTCTACTAGATGCTCTAAAGTTTCGGGCTCGTTAACACAACGGTTACATGTTGGACAGGTGGAAAGTCTCCACTGATTCAGTGAGCTTGCTGTTAAGCAGGTTTTTGACCGAAGCAACTGGCTGCCACCCAATATCTCCTCTTGTTGGCGAAAAAGCCTGGCAACTTCTCCCCAGTTTCAAGGAATCGATGTCCCCGCCCCCTCGAGGGATTTAATTCGTCTAAACCGAATTCCATCTCGTTTTTGCATCTCTGTCCAAAGTCGGAGAATCTACTTACAAGTGTTGCCGGTACTTATTTCGGCTCGAAACGGGGGCACTGTCCATTATGCGCTTGAGAGGGGTATCCCCATCCCCCCTCTCTTTGATCTTGTGATGACGGCAGCAGCCTCTTATGGTTCTCACATTACTATGTTATGACGATCGATCCAATCAGCAAAGTCCGGTCCTCATTCGTGCACCATCGCGAACCCGCCTGTTAGCGTCGTCACAACACACCGTTCAACTAGATGCTCTGCCGTTTCGGGTTCTTGCCCACATCGGGTACATGTGGGTTCAGGTGGAAAGTCCCCACTGATGAAGCGCACTTGCTGTTAGGCAGCTCCTCGACCGAAGCCTATTCGCAGCCAACCAGTGTCTCCTCTTACTGGTATCGAAGACTGGCAGCTTATCACAAAGCTTAGAGGAGTGTATGTCCCCGCCCACACGAGGGAAGGGATTGAATTCGTCCAAACCGACTTCCATCTCGTATATGCATTTCTGTCTGTAGTCAGGGAAGCTGCGTACAAGGGTTGCCGGTACTTATTTCGGCTCGAAACGGGGCCGCCGTCCATTATGAGCTTCAGAGGGGTATCCCCATTCCCTCTCTCTCGGATCTTATTCAGCCAGTATCCCGTAATCGTCTTCCTCCGGACATCGGGGGGGGGGGGGGGGGGGGGGGGGGGCTGGATCGCTGCCATTATCGGGCCCCATTCTTGAGGAGTTATTGCCAGCGTTCCTGACACTATGTGCATCGACTTGCGAAGTTTTACATCCATCTTCTCAACGTTTCTGCTTCTACCCCACACTGGAGCCGAATACTCCGTGGTGGAATAGCATAGTGCCAGGGCGGACGTTCTCAGGAGCGCCTGCCAGCTTCTTCAGAAGACTGTTGCGTTTCTCTATCTTCTGGGCAACTCTTTCGAGATGCACCCGATAGGTAAAGCTGCGATCCAACGTCACCCCTAAATATTTGGATGCGGCTCACATTGGAGTGGCTGGTCCCCAACGAGGACGTTCAGTTTACTGGTGTGCCATGCACTGCGTAGGTGGAATGCAGTGGCCACGGTTTGTGTTCATCTTCAGGTACCACTTGTCGAAGTAGGATTTGAGTCTGGTGACGTCCCCGCTGAGTACGCTCTCGAGACGGGTCCACACTTTACTCTGATGACGGCAAATTTTATTTACTAGTGCCAGTGTGAGGCGGGCCTGAGCGGGGTCGTCGCGGAGTCGTCTCGCTAGCATTGACGACGCATTAAAAAGTTGTGTAAGAACTACTCATAAACATGGCTGGCTAAAAACAATAACAAATGCCCAAAGGACGTCGTTCTATCTATAATGTACCAACACATTAATATAAATAAGTGTAATCTTGAGCGTTTATAGTCTGGTTAATAGATAGTGTGCTTTTGGCTAAGAAGCTCACAAAATTGCCATCCGGAAGTATAACGGACCAACACACAAAACTATGTGTAACCATGAACTTTTATGGTCTGTTTCATACAGTTTAGTGAGAAGTACTCATAAAGGTGGATGGCAAAAAACAATAACAAAGACCCTAGTGACGTCATCTTTGTTCTATCTATGAATTTAGTGTTCCATCAGTGTTTCATTTTTATCAGTAAGTAAAGTTCAACTGAGTGACGACTTAAATTCTCTTCCACTCCATTTGTGTCAGTCGGCGCGTCCACGAATCATCAAAAAGAGGCGCATTGCCAGCAAAGCACTCCACTCTGATGAGCCGCAAGGCGTAAATTATATATTTTCTACTCAGTTCATTTCATGTAATTGTATCTGACTCACCCCGTCCACTAGTATTATCGCTGATACATTAAGATGTCGAAAAGTGAATCAAACGTCAAAATTGTTAGAAATTATGAAATTATGTCTTAATCTGCTGTAAGGGACTATTATGTGATTCGACATATTATAATATATTTTATTTGTTGAATACTCTTCCATATCACGAGGAAGTACTTAGAGCGCATTACAGGGGCATCAACAAGATGCTTTTTATACATATCTTCCATTGAATGCCGTATTCATTTAAAAATATTAAAGCGGTTTTATGTATGGATGAAATAAGTACTAAACATTGAATCTATAGCTACAAATAATGAAAATGTTGCTGCTTGAAGCTCGAAGGAAAAAAATAAAGATAAGTATTATTATAAGTCTATTAAATTGAAGCTTACAATTCAATACTTATTTATATTGTTTAGCTACAAATATGAAACTTATGGTTAATTTCACTTCGTTTTGGCGGGAAACACACTATTCTTTGCATTAAAAAAACATTGAAGCTCGTATTTATTATCAATTTATTTCTAAATTAATTTTTCGGAATCGGATTAATCCCGACATAATACCTTTTTGTCACTTGTAACTAAAAAGCGAAGCGTTAAATTGCGCAATATCCACTAAATGTGCTCAAACTGTTTTACCCATCCATTTAACATCTAGGACAAGACATAATGCCTGATAGGCGAGCTTGCAATTTTTCTTGACAGAATAACGACCAGGTATTCATTTTACACCTGCGTACAGTGAGAGATTATGAGTGAAGAGACTTTTCCAAAGACTCAACTATGCGCAGCTCAGACCGGGATTCGAACCCAGGACTTTCCGGTCCGATGGCGAGTGTCACATCCCTAGATTTCATCGCCACACAGTCTACTCAATAAAATACACAAACCTAACCCAAGCGTGATATATCACTGTTATTTTTAAAGAATACAATATTCATTAATATTTCAGCACCAGTACCACTCTGGCATGACACTGACTTGAGACGTCAGGTTACATATAATAATATTATTTATTACTCTTGTGTTTGGATTCCTGAACGAGTTCCAAAGCACAGCTGAACCCTTGAAGCACATGTTTTGGTAATTCCAACTACGAAATTACAAGAAGCTATGTGGCTATTTGGACTTGCTTTTCTCTTTCTATTCGTTTTGAATTGTAAATATTTTAAAAATCCGTGTCTGTATTACATTAAATTGACCCATGACCGTGACGGGGGATGGAGGTGAAAAAAGTGCTTTAACAAATCATAACTACATCCATCTTGCCTAATTTTAAAAATATTAAAAGTAAAATGGCCCTTCTTTCACATGAAAAAAAAGTGGGATCATTTCAAATTATTTACGGATGACTTAGGGACTTTCAAAGATTAAAATTGGATTTCTCAATTTCTTGTAAAACGTGACTATGTTCATTCTTCCATCTAGGTCTTCATTTGTCATTAATTGTTTTAACATGCCATATTAATACAATGCGTTTAGATAAAAAATATCACAACATCCGACAGTCCGATATAGCATAATACACAAACTTGTGTGTAACCTTTGGAGTTTTTGTCTAACTGATACAATTTAATTAAAACTAATAATTAAAATGGCTATGCAAAAAAAAAAACAATGACAGAGAGCTGAGTGTGACGTCAATTTCGTTCCATCTACGTACTTGACGTTTTGACTAAAGAGAGTATTCAATTTTAGTATAAATTCTGGGCCTGTGGGTTTCAACAAGTATCACCGGATATATTTGACCCGACTGGCCACAATTCCATTTTACTATTTTACAATCAATCTTCACAAAATTGTTATATTTTGATGCTGCTGCTGGTGGTGGTGATGGTGATGATGATGATGATGATGATGATGATGATGATGATGATGATGATGATGATGATGATGTTGATAATAACAGATAATAACGATAATAATAATAATAATAATAATAATAATAATAATAATAATAATAATAATAATAATAATAATAATAATAATGATAATAATAATAGTAGTAGTAGTAATAATAATAATAATAATAATAATAATAATAATAATAATAATAATAATAATAATAATAATAATAATAATAACAATAATGATAATAATAATAATAATAATAATAATAATAATAATAATAATAATAATAATAATAATAATAATAATAATAATAATAATAATAATAATGATGATGACGATGATGAAGATGATGATAATGATGATGGTGATGATGATGATGATGATGATGATGATGATGATGATGATGATGATGATGGTATTGTTAATAATATGGTAATAATAATAATAATGATAATAATAATAATGATAATATAGTAATAATAATAATAATAATAATAATAATAATAATAATAATAATAATAATAATAATAATAATAATAATAATAATAATAATAATAATAATAATAATTGATTAAAAGCCTGGGAGTTTTGCATTCCCTAGATACTAGATAATAAGTTTTTGCTTTGTGTCCACGACTATAAATTAAAATTGCTATTATCGAAAGGTCACGCGTTCTTTAATCATGGGCAACTAACTAATGACTTACAATTCCAGAAATAACTTGTTGTTAAAATACAATGTAGTGTGTGCTATTTTTGTCCCAAAATGGTTTACGCTTATCGTTTCCACCATTGTTCTACAATCTACCCGAAGGTACAACAAATTATGGCCTGCTGAATCCGGCACAGGAAGTCAAGCATGGGGATCTGCAATTATAGCCCTTGCAAGTTCTTCGCTCTGGAAATAAGTCGAAATCCTAACACCACGAAGTATGCTTTACGGTTAGTTTTACAGCTGCCAAATCATGAGCATTCTCCTTTGCGTACGTAACACATTTGATCTAAACAGTGGATACTATAAGCTTTGTCGTGACAGGTGTTGGTATATTAGGCCTAAGGTTCTTTGAAAACGTTTCAAATTGATTTCCAATAGCGCAAATCTGCCTATATTTTAAACCAAACTTTCAACTACAAACTTACATAAATATCTTTGCAGTAATCCTTCAGAGCTATACGGCCTATGGAGCCGGAATTTTTAGAAAACGGACAATAGTAAATGCTTGCTATTCTTTGGATACGACGCGACTGTATTGCAAAGGCTTTTCCGCCAGATCTAACAGATCCAGCAAACCAATCATTACGTGTGTGGGGGGTGGGGGGGGGGGGGGGGGGGGGGATCAGAAAAGAAATCTCGATTTCAAGCGGGATCGGTTTTGATTTCTTTGCGTGTGAAGCGAGTACTCCATCAACTAAGCTATCAGGACACCTATCCCCCTCCAGCAATCTTTAATCCAATAATGCATGTCTACCCCATTCGACCATAACTCCAACTCTAGATCTACAGTAATATCGTATTTCCCATAAAAACATGTTGAAAATTAAAATGTGGAGCCAGAGAATTTATATTAGATATAGATCTACCAAATTTTCCGCGTTCATTAAATCTTGTTGAACAAATGAAAAATTAATTATTTATATAGTTAGCTAAGATAAACAGATCTGTCATTTTCCTCTGAGAATTATAATGTTAAACTGGACCCTTTATATCTCCCAATATCAACTTAACATGCTCAAGGCGCTTTACAAAGGAACCATACTGCAATACTCTAGAAAAACACAATATATAATAATTTGGCCAAAAAACTCGTCCTTTAAATATGGATCGATTTAAATGACCCTCATCTTGGCAAAAACTCTCAAACCCGGGACTTCGACGGCGGAAGGTCACACTGGAAAATCTCGTATCCATGTGGGGCAAGCCGCATATATGAGTCTTGCTAAAGAATTTGAGATAATTGCCTTTGTTCTGTGAGGGCTGGAATGACATCATTGCGACATTCGAGTTAATTAGGGTTGCTATTTTGAGGGAAATGATAAGCAACACATAAAAGACGTCGTTGAGAAGATAAAGAGATAAGATTTTTCCTAAGTTTCTTTGAAATAGAAATATTTCCATACATATTTGTGCGGCTAAGTGGTCTAGTGGTAGACACTCGCGTTCGGATCGGAAAGTCCGGGGTTCGAGCATCACTCGGCTCATAGTTGAGTCTTTGGAAAAGGCTCTTTACTCACATTCTCTCACCATAATCAGAGGTAAAATGAGTACTTGACCGTTAACAGCGTTGTCTCTGTCGGGAAAAAATCGCCTAACAGGCGTCATGTTTAGTTCTTCATGTTACCTGTTGCTGTTGGTCAGGGACCCCTTGTCAAGCGCTTTAAGTACGTTTAGCGGACATTGCTCTATATAAAAGCTAAATTATTATTATTGGAATTCGATACAAATATATTTAAAAAAACCGTCTTGTAACAATGATTCACCTTTATTTTTCTACATTTAATTGTATTAATACAAACATAAGAACGGAGTTCATCTCACTCCAGTTACATTTGGGTAGGCTTAGAAAAAAAACCGTTACTTTCTTATATGACATTATCATTCCTTTAATAGACTTCTCTTTTTGATTTCATTTCAAATAAAAGAATACTTTTCTTTCAACCTTGACATGGAGCCACGTATTATAAAAGCTGATTGATTTCATCTTCATTACTCACTTCTCTCAAGAACTGACGCCCTGACGGCCACACAATTCAACTCCTTCATAATACCGATATTGTCGAGATTCATATCTTACTCTCGGAACTTTGTGGAGCAATTCATTATTTCTTTATATCCACTGTCAAGACACCGGAGCTTCTTTTGTCATCTTTGCCAGATGAATTACTGCCAAGAATTTATCAAGCCGACTTGTGACGAGAAATAATTGCAACTACTCTCAGACTGGAATTGGAACACCACAAGTCTGCACGCAATATCTAATATTATCATCATCCCATCACGATCGTACAAGTTACATAATATCATCATATTCTCATTTGTAACTGTGATCACCATTCATTTATAAGAAGACTCATTTAATTAAAATTCATCTTTATATTCATATCATCTTAGACAATTCGCCATCTGCTCTTTTTAAAAGTAGCTAGTAAATTATGTGGTCATTATTTATCACATCTTTATTTTATGTTGTCGAGTTAGCTCTTGAGCGCTCATCATACTATAACGGCTTAAGCGCATAGCATCAATACATTTGTGAATAGGTTAAGTACAATACAGCTATCATCAATAACAGTCAGAAATTGACAATTTCATCACCCGAACTAAACTATGTCACGATAAAAAACCCCGCCAGGTCATCATGACATTATCAGCATGACTTCATTAGCATTCTAACATTAACATCATCTGTAACCATAGAAGAGTTTTTGTAATCAAATACGTACATCGAGTAACTAATAAACAATATGATATTCCATATTCACCGGAAATCGAGCACTGGTGTATCTCATGATTCAATTGTCACATTGTATGTATTGAAATAATGAAAACGGTGTGAACAGATACTGCTGGAGCCCTAGTTAATGAATGTTGCTTTTTTAATTAACTGTTTTGTTTTGTTGGTTTTTTTTTTCTTGGACTGTGGTTGAGGGGTAAGTGTGACGATTGTCTTTTCATAATAGTTGAGAACCGGCAATATTTACGGATAATTTTTTTTAAATTGAGCTTTTATATAGAGCAATATCCACTAACTGTGCTCAAAGCGCTTTACAAAAGGTTCCTGACCAACAGCAACACTTGACATGTAGAACGAGACATGACGCCTTTTAGGCGATATTACAATACCGCTGTTGACGACCAGGTACTCATTTCAAACCCGAGGACGGTGAGAGAGTGTGAGGAAAGAGTCTTTTTCAAGGTCTCAACTATGCGCCGAGCGAGGCTCGAAACCAAGACATTCCGATCCGAAAGCCAGTGTCATACCACAAGACCCCAAAGCCGCAATAAAGGCTATTACGAACATGTACTCGTCTATTTTTATTATCATTCTATTATATTTTGAAAATTAACATAGATCGAGACGTATTGTTCGAGACATCAACGATACAATCGGTCCATTAATAAAGTCTGTAGGTGCGTGCAAATGAGTCTGGCAATCGGGTGGACAGGTGGCGATTCCCAAGGCCAAGGTCAAACAACGGACTTATTAATAGATCCTGTCAGAATTATTTTTTTATAACTCTAGTGCTTCACTCACTTTTTTCAATGTCATAATATGCTTAACTTAAAAAAAGAGAGAGCTTGTTTATTTAGTCTAACAGAACTCATTATCACAACCATTTTAATAAAAATCTGTCTTTTTCTCTGTTTTCACGATTTATTGTCTTTTTGTTTTAGTTATTCTCTACACTTGTAAACATTTCAGAATAGTAATGATACTGATGATTTGCTACATTAATTCTAATTCAATCAATATTTTCCAAAATAAAGAAAGAACTTACCAACATAATATTCGATTTCGATGAAAAATGAATCTCTCGAATGTATAAAGGTAGCATGTCAAATTAATGTTGAAAGCAAACAATATGCTATGTATCTTGACTATAACATAAATAAAATTATTTGTGTATTAGATAAATTAATAATAAATGTTATTTTTATAACTTTGAAAAAAGTATGTATGCATTAAAGTTTTACTGAGTTTATATTTAAAGGTTGTTAAATCCTGTTTGCTCTTGGACCATATGATACAATATAACTGAAAAACAACAAACAATTGATAAAGTGAGACCAAAATTATTGACAGAAACTCATAAAAAAGATCATTTTGAGCTAAAAAAAAAGAATGCTAACATAGCCAAGTATCAACAAAATTGATGTCTGGATATTGGAATTGGCCTTGTTTGTGGTCTCTAAGGAGCTATCCTTTTTGTTTATTACTTTACATGATTTGTTTCTATTTAAGCGTTTTCATTATTGTGTATAGTTTTCAATTAAAAAAAAATCAATGATTTCTTTGTTATATGATTCTCTCCTCCTTTTCATTTTGAAAATCAGAGGCTTCAGACACATTTTTCTCTAAACTATCTATACGTTTACCTGTTATCATTAGAAAATCCGCAATTATAATGTCACGCAAAGATGTAAAAGTAAACAAACTAAAAAAAGAAAGAAAATAGGATTTAAAATAAAAAAAAAGACAAAAGGAAAATAAATCAAAGAACATGAAAGCAATTATGCTCTCTTAAAGTAAAAAAAAAAGTAGTATGCCTTAAAATGTAGATCACTGTTAAAATGTGCAAGACAAAACAGGGGCATTAGCTCTCTCATGTTTTGTAATGTTACAATGATTTGCATAATGAGAGTCTCTGCATTTTGCTTTCCAGACTTTCTGTTTAGTTGTGCGTGAAATTACAGGCCAAAAATATCGAGAATTAATTGTAAGGGATAGGAAGAAACAGAACTGAGGAAAAGTGTAAAATTTTCTGATGATGCAGAGCAACAAACTACCTTTTTTATTTCGATAATTATGCCTTGATACACATGTCGTTAATTAGCAATGTCTATCAAAATTGGAATGAAACGCTTTGCATATCAAGAAAGCCTTTACCGACTTTAGAACTTATGGTTCCAAATAATCTGATCGTGACGCCTCGGCTTCCTCTCTGATCGTCTTTGTCAATTCCTTCCACAGTTCACGTTTATTGCTGTGGATATTAGTGTCAGAAGATATCCTTTGATGTTAGTCTTTGGTTATTTTTGAGGCTTTGTAGGTCTCTGTTAAGAACAATCTGAATTGATGTGGCTGGTCTGCCTTTATACTGGTATATAGTTTGCAAAGAAAAGATAAAAAACAAAAGTATTCATTTCGTTGTAAGCTGGTATATTTTAATCTCTTCTCAGTATAATTTGCTCATAGTATGTCAAAAAGCCACCATCTTGCTTCTAGTATTTGAATAAGTTGGGTCTTTCATTTAGTTTTTCGTATATTGTTTTGTTGCTTATTTTTGTCGGGTTGCAAGACTAAGACTCCTTTAAGTTGTTCTCTGTGAAATCTGTCTAATGTTTGTTCTTTGGTTTCGGTCAGTTACACATATATTTTACGAGGGTTGTGTATCATTTCTAATTCATTGGTTTAATAATTTGTCAACAGTCGACAACTTTTCTTTTTATGTCCTCCATTGTCTCTTATCAGGGATACTCCTTTTTCGTGGCACTCCACCCATCTTCTTTCGTTGATAGGAATGTCAAATCTGTTTTGTAATCATTTACGACAGTTAGTATTTCAATAACATTTCTTGGGCGCCTTTTATGTTGATTTGTTAGAGGTCAATAATATCAATGTCGTCAGCATATGCAATAATTTCCATTCGGATTTCATTTACTACTCGTAATTGTGAATAGGCTTGGTTGATGAAAATGGCTGGAATCACGTAGAGTGCTCGACATTTTCTTTGGAGCGAATTACTTGCTACGAAAGTGAGCCTCATTTGGTTATTTCCTCCTACAGCGTTGTTTCGTCCATCCGTTGATATTCAGATGGATTATTCAGGAGGTATTCTATAATATAGTAGTTTCTGGGAGGAATCCCATTGTGTTCAGTTGGCGCTAATATTGTTTCCAGATATAGGGTTGTTGCGCATGTATGTATGTGTGTGTGTGTGTGTGTGTGTGTTTGTGTGTGTGTGTGTGTGTGTGGTGTGGTGTTGGGGTTATGGATGTTTCATTGGGTTGTGTACTGTGTAGTGAGCAGTAAGAATGTTCTTCTGTGTAAGCATGTGTTGAAAATTTCAATCCGTATTCACAAGTCAAGCAACAGAAAGCCAAGCTTTAAAGTACATATTGTATTGCTTCTTAAAGGTTAGAGTCTGAATCGAATAATACTTTGATATTGATTATAATTCGTTGAACTTTGCTGAAACAATCATCATAAATGTTAAATCTTAAAATAATGAATTAAAATGAAATTTAACATTCTTCCTTCTTTCTTGCTTTCATAGCACTTTTTAGATCTTTATCTGATACCGGT
>NC_088361.1:52640203-52652703 GCF_034508935.2 Berghia stephanieae
GTAATTTCATGTAGGTTCATACTTGTTGAAGCAAAACGTGTAAATAATTTGTCCTTGCCAAACTCCCATTCGCCCAAACGATTTACTAATAGTGCTTAGGCCACTGGGACCCCCCCTCCCCCCCTTTTGGGAGTTTATGCCACTATGTTTTTCAAATAATAGAACTTATTGGCCATACAAATTCCACTGTTACCGTAAAAATAAGTGTCATTTAAGAGAGTTATGGCCCTTTGAAAAAAGTGAGTTGTATCCCCTTGCAAAAAAGAGACAACATTTCTTTCAAAGGCTCTGGAGACTACAATATTAATTCAAATATATGCAAATTGGGTATCAAACTGAAGGAAATTGAATATACTATCAAACTATGTGCACAAGCTTTCAATTTGTAAATATTATATAGATTCACAGAAAGTTGAAACAATTTGTCAGTAATCTCATGAAGTGTCATATCTAAACTTATGGGCTATTTCAGTGTTTTACACAAAAATTATTTTAAATATGGCCAAAAACAGCATGTTCATTAAAAATGTAGCACTGAAGAAAGCTATGGCCCAAGCCTCAACAACAACCTTCATATTTCTCCGTCACAGGAAAAACTAAAAGTGTACGCAACCCTTAAATTTTTCTCCACTTTGTGGGATGCCAAATTCATCATAATTTTCATTCTTTTTAAACATGGTATTGATGTCCAGTTGTCACATTTAAAAGTAAGTTGAAGGTGTGGTAAAAACAGATATATCATGAAAAAAAGACTAATTTGTTCACAACCCAAGTGAAGCATCATTACCGAAGACTTTTGAACGAAATCGCATTGTTATATTATGAAGAATAATTGATACTCAAAAGGGATTCTTGATTCAAGATGCAGTAAGTACATAAAAACAATATCCTTATGTGTTTTGCAAACATGCTTTACTCCTTAACAGTTTGCACTGCTCACCAATTTATTACATATCCTCATCATCAGTAGCAAAATCCTCTTCGTCCTCTGAAGTGTCGTCAAGGAAATCACTGTCAAAGCTATCACTACCATCCTCGGCATATGTATCTTCGTCAGTACTGGTGCAGCTTTCTTCATACGCAATTTCCTGCAACTCATCTGGAATGAAAGCATCTTTGAACCACTGTACTTCCAATTCAGTTGCAGAATTTCTCTGCCAACCGTTATCCTCTGGTTTTGGAATGCTAGGATTCTGGCACACTGCATTCCTCCAAATGAGAGTTTGAATGTTGGCTCTTGATATGTGCAGTGACAATACTTGACTACAAGGAGGCATCTGACACAGATCAATTCCACCACTGCATGAGATGGTACCTTTCTTTCCTTTGAAACGCTGGCGAACTATGTCATACCTCACTTTGTTGACACTTGTGCATGAGGTTTTGCCATATAGCTTGAACACAAATGACTCTAACATGAGACAGTCATTACTCGAAACAGCTGCTGATGTTCCAAATCTGGAGAACAGAATTCTAAGATCTTCCTCCTTTTGAAGAAATTTTAGAGCTTTCAGCTTTCCTTGCCAGCAAAGCAACTTGTTGTGTCACAGCCTGTGAATGCATGGACACCAAGTAATGCATCACACATCTGTTTAGACAAAGTCTTTGCAATCTGAGAGACATTGATTTGTCGCCTGTCGTTGCTACAGCCAGTATCAAAAATCAGGGTCTTTCCAATTGTCTCTGAGAATGAAAGGAGAAGTAAGAAGGCATCCGTGTCTGGTGATCTGACAACAATTGTTTCACAGTTTGGTTGGCGGGAAGCATATTGACAGTGCAGTATAATTAGTGTGTCTGCCTCTTCCTGTGATGAGTAGAGATCTAGACAAGGTACAGCTGTGGTAAATTCATCCGTGTCACTGTAAAGTAAGGTGCATCTCTCTTCACAGACAAAGAAGATTTCCCTGTTTCTCAGTTTCTTTGCATATTCGTTACTTTCCCATTCCTTGAGGAGAAACCTGATAAGGGATCTTTTGTTATCAACGCAGCTGAGAAATGATTTCCAACGTCTGGGCACTGTTGTTTCAGATCCTCTTAACAAGTATGCATTATCTTCAGAAGATCATCTCCTCAATCTCTCACAACCTTTGATTGAATCTTCTATGTAAGTATCAGTCACAAAGTGTACACAAGCTGCTTGTGGTAAGGAGGAAAATGTAAGTTTGGCTACTTCACCAAATGTATTTGGAATTGCTGACAGAGTTTGTAACAGTGCATTGCCATCAACAATGTAAACGGTGTTTGTTTTTTTTGCATAATCCTCGAACATTAATGAATTGTCAGGCGTGAGCTTGTGCAACAGAGTTGCTTTGTTGGTCTTCAGAGGTAAACCATCTGATGAAGCCAGCGACCATGGAGTAGGTGTTAGAGGATATTGAAGAACTTTTTGAAGATCAACACTGTGCTCTTGGGACAAAACAAGAAGCTGGCCAAATAAATGTCTTTGTGCCTTGATTTTGACCACGTTCATGTCTTTTTTCACTGTTACCACTTTCCTCAATGATGCAAATGTCTTGGTCTTGTTCCTTTCTAATGGCTTGTGAAATTCTACAGTCTTTTCCTTCAGTCTGTTTTCAACAAAACTTTCAAACAATCTTTTTCCTGTTTTTTCCACGGCTAGCAGGTCATCAGCAACATCCTCTTGCACTTTCATTCCTGAAGCTAGACTGACCAGACCATCTTCAACTTCAAAGGGATTGATAAATGCTGAAAATGCCTGGAGGATCTTTTGCACTCGCTTTTCACTTTGTCTTTTTTCTGCAAGGCTCAATTCTTTGTGGGTGTCTATATCCATACAGTTGTTGTTGCTGATCATTCTTTGGGTTGCTGATACATATTCTGCTCGATTGTGTCTTGTTACACTCCAACGGTAATAGCTTGGAAGACTCTTGCTGAACCCAACAATACCTCCTTTTGTCTTTGCATGTTTGTTTATTGTTTGTTCAATGGTCATATCAACTGCTATTCTTCCAGCAGGCGTCCTAGTCCTTGATCTGGAGACACTAAATCCATTATCTTGTAACATTTCTTCTGCCCCCTGGGTGGGAATGAATCAGGTTGGCTAGTGACACAAAATATACACTGAGATACTTGGCATAATTGTGGTGATTCATGGTAAAAAGCAGTGGGCACAGTTCTTTTAAACAAGATATATGAAGAAGAAAGTTGTTTGTCTTTGTAGCTCGCAGAAACTGGAGGAGAAGCCAAACTCTGTCCATGTATTGGATCCAGTATTGTGCAGTTTTTCCGTACTTTCCTGAGCGGACACTCTCTTTGAAGGCTTCATACTGGGAAAATAACTCAGCATACACAGTTGACTGGAGAATTTTATTAGCTGTATGGCTTGAAATTCCTTCGGTGAATTCCTTTATGTAAGACATGAGGTCTTTACTGAGTTTTGAATCCGTGTCCTGCTCAAATTTTACAAGCAGAAGTCTCTCTAGAGCCTCCAAAACAGACACATGCACTCGTATAGCCCTGTTGTAGTTCTTTCCACTCATAACCCTATCCATAGAACCATGTGCACATAGCCCTGCTTCAGTCACAATTTCTTCAAAACCAGATCCACTTTGCTTTCCCAGGGCACCAAGATATGACATTATGGTGTGAAAGACACCCAGGTGAATAATGACTGTTTTGTAAAGCTGTGGGTTTTGCCAGACAATATCGTAAGCTTTCTTTGCTACAGCAAGGTCAAATGTTACAAATGTATATGGCTGACCAAGCTCTTGTGTTGCCTCCAAAGATAGTTGTAACACCTTCTGTACTGTAGCTGCTTTAGTTATGGGAGCATTGATGACAGGCATATATTCAACAATTGAAGGCATGTTGGTTTCATTTTCATTTTGGGGGTTTGGAGTTGTTGATGAAAGCCAACCTTTCCAGCCAGGGAAACGTTCTCCGTCTGAATTCAACTTCATCCTACAGAACACCCACAGAAAATTATCTTGGTGCAGCTGTCTTTCTTGATTGTTTTCTACTGTTGTTGTGGAAACAGTCAGAGAAGGTTCTGCTCTTCCAGTTGCAAAGCAAGGCTGAATTTGGATGGGTTTGAAAGTTGCTGACCTTTTCTTTGTTTTTCCAGTCGTGACATTTTGTTGCTTTATTTTTCTTTCCAAGTTTCCTTCTTTTATTTCTTGGATCATGATGCCATGAGTAGAGTGTGTGGTGCCAGACCCATCAGTGGTCTCCTCTGTGAGATCGAAATTATCCCAGCAAAAATGGGTGATTTTTGGATGTGCCAATGCGGCAGAAGGAAGATTTGTGGAGCATTCAACAACACTGTCGCACATTGCAGTCTCCAGTTCCAAAAGAGTAGAGTGGGATGCGCAATGTCCAAAGCGGTTAAGGATGTTTATAATCTGAAAACTTCCAGTCAAATGCCTCACAGTCATCCCCAGAAGTAAATGTTTAGGCATTTTCCATTGTCCACAAGTGACATTAGATCAAACATCTTGGGCCATGGAACGTACAAGTCTTTCAGACCTACTACTCATATGTCCTGCACCTTGCTTGGATAGGAGTGTAGTAAAAAATTTGATCAGAGCAGAAGGAAGTTGGTCTTGAGCAGATAGCAAATACTCTGATGTGGGGGGGGGGGGGGGGGGGGGGCCAAGGCATTTGTGAATGATCTTTGAAAGAATCCAGAATCAAATGTCTCAAGGTTACAGCAGCTTCTTGCAGTTTTCTTTCCTCTGATGAGGCACTCTCAAATGCAGCTTCAATTGCACAGCCTTTGGGGACTTCATTATTATAGAGAAAATGGCTATCAAAGATTTAAAAACCCTATATAGCTTTGTAAAATATTTTATGATATGAGGCAAAAAATGAGAAATGACAATAAAATTCCACTATTTATTGCATTTGAAGCAATTTTAGGGTGATAAACAATCATTTTATGCACAAAAATGAGTTCACGAAAAATTGCACCCGATGACCTTTCAAGGGCCATAACTCCTGTAAATGATACTTGAAAAAACTGTAACACCCGGATTAATTTGTATTATATGTCCCTGAAGCATGCCTGAATTGTGCTAGTGCAAAATCCCTCTTGTTTATTCATCCTGAAGGGAAACAAGTACACTGTAATAGATTTTTTTTTCAAATTATAGAGAAAATGGCTATCAAAGATTTAAAAACGCTATATGGCTTTGTAAAATATTTTATGATATGAGGCAAAAAATGAGAAATTACAATAAAATTCCATTATTGATTGTATGTGAAACAATTTTAAGATGATAAACAACCATTTTATGCACAAAAACGATTTCACAAAAAATTGCACCCAATGACCTTTCAAGGGCCGTAACTCTCGTAAATGACACTTGAAAAAACGGTAACACCCGGATTAATACTCAAGATATATTGCTGTTTCAGAAAAACCATGTGGCGAAAACTCCCCCAGGGGGGGGGAGGGTTTCGCCCACTGGCCCATGCACTATAAGGAACAAAAACCAAATAGACCCGGGTTTTTGGCACGTATTAAGGTAATGAAAAGGATCACCAACGTTGTAATTATATTGAATGACCACATTAAATCCCAATGAACAACAACATTTCTTTTCTAAATCACCCTACAGCTTTGTGGGTACTCGTATACTTATACTTATTGGTATAGTATTGGAAATAATATATTTAGGAATGTTTATTACGTTTCCAATTTAAAAAAAAGAATATTCATTTGTCTTTACCTGAGCGAACAACTGGCTTTAATCATTAGAAACTGATAGGATGTCATTTTAATGCGAGATCCTGAATCATTTATGATTATAATCATCTAAAAATATTAATTTAAAATATTGTTTATTATTTATTCATATCTCTTTTCATTTCTGTTGATGCCACGCGTTTAGGTAAATATTCCCTTGTTCTGCCCGCCGCCTTATTCAAATCAACAAACAAAACTACGTGTTGTCTTTGACGTTTATAGTAGAAATCCTGGGGAGACTAGGCAGTTGTGCTGATTATAACCAAAAAAAAAAAAATTAAATAGAAAGGTACCAGAGGAGAATGAAAACTGTTGGAGCGATGAAGAGTCGACCCGACAGTGGATATTGTCGATTGTAGAGCGTCCTTCTCATGGCTAGGCGTAGGTGCCGTAACAGTCGGATCGTGGGTTCGATTCCCAATCTATTGTCCCCTGGTACTTCTCTAGTCACTTCATTTCTTGTTAGTAAGTAGACTGTCAGAACAACTTTGGTGTGATCAAAATTCCCGACCAAGAACAATAACAAACTGCTGAGTGATGTGAACTTATTTCATTTTATATCCAAGGCAAAGATCTCTCAGTGATACCACGTTGCTCCTGCGAGTCATTCTTTCCATTTTTCTTTAAATTGATTTCATTCCTGAATCTTCTTTTTTTTCTCGAATATCCCACGCGACAGTGATTTTATAGCCTCATATAATCTGCTTTTGAAGGAAATCTGTTAAGCTGAATGGAGCTACAAGGGAAATTGATATTAGGCTATCATGAGGTGCATGTTTGCCGGAAAATGATAAAAAGAGAATGCAATTACATTTCTACGTTCGATTCCTCGCCAAGGTGGATAGAAACAGCTCCTGTCAACGAAAATGAAAGTCGAAAATTTACATCTGAGCCAACGTGATAAATCATTAAGACCTAAATGTGCAGCGCCTACTTCCACTTTCTGAATATAGAAAACGTCTCCAGATATTCTGCGGTACACATTTGTTATTGATTCTACAGGAATGCCAGGTAAGCTAAATATAGATGAGCAGGCGTTTCCAATTACAAGATAAAATACCGTTATGTAAGTAGATGGATCTTGTCTGACAGACCATAATATCGTGTTATTTAACCTTATTGCACTCCTATAATGATTCACGCCCCTATTTTTCTTGGTCACTCTTCTTTCTTCGAAATTCGGAAAAGTGAATGGAACTGGCACTTAGTTGAAGATAACATGAAATGAAGTGCGTAGAAAAGTACAAGAGGACAATAGAGAATAAAAACTCTCACGATGGAGAGTTGAACCCACGACCCGACTGTTAGGGCACCTCCGCCTGGCCACGAGAGGAACTCTCTACAATCGACGCCATCCACGAATAAAAAAAAAAAGGTTTTAAACGTAGTTACTATCTTGACTACTCGACGTCATGAGATTAACACACAAACATCACGAAAGTTTATTGAAGAGTTAGCAGTGAAGCTATGAACTATATTATTCTCAACACAAACATACAACACAAAGACGATTGTAGTGCGTCCTTCTTGTGCCCATGCAGAGGTGCCGTAACAGTATCTAGGATCGTTGGTTCCACTCCCCATCGCTGGAAAGTTTTTTTACTCTCTATTCTATTGTCTTGTCTACTCACTTCATTTCTTGCTATCTTCTTCGAATTGTGTGGTGACGTCATCTACTTTGTTGTTTCCTATTTAAAACATGTTCATCCTTATGACTGAATATATTGTATTTGCGTGACAAGAAACACTCCAGGCCTTGTGACCTTGACAGAGGGAGGGGAGGGGGGGGGGGGGGAAGAGTGATTTGCTTAAGATCATACAGCATTGCGCCGATGATTGGCGAATCCGGTAATTCCAGATTGCGAAGGGATGCCCGTATAATTTATTTTTTTATTAATGGAGCACAATATATGAAAAGTTATTATTTTTAAATGTGAAGACGTGTAGGATCATTGCAAAAAAAAAAAAAAATAATAATGAAATGAAAAATAAACCTTAGCAGACAAACAAACTCAAACAAAAACAACCACAAAAAAACACAATAGGACAGAACCGACTTTAAAAAACAAAGCAAAAAAAGGAAAGAAAAAAAAAGAATTAAAAATAGACAGATAAATTAATACCCCCTCCCCCTTTAAAAAAAAAAAAAATCGAACAAACTTCAGTTACTGAAGCAATCCCGGACTGTTTGTATAAATTTTGGTAAGTCATAGATATCCATTAAAATAAAGATGATAGTTATTTTTTTTAATGACTCCTGTGACTATTCCTCTGAAAATTTCAAACACTTCCAATAAAAACATGTTATTGATATCTGATCACTGTAAATAATAAAGACTCTTATAGTGTAAAACTGAATATAGCAATGTGTTGAACTCCAAGTTATCTTTCTTTATCCCAAGCAATTCGTTTTTAAAGGGGGGTATAAAATAAACACAATAAACCTGTGAAAAAAAATTCCCTCTATGATGCAATTTACACCAAGCACGCTCTCAACCAGTGTCCATCGTATTCGTTTAATTCAATCCCAAACCTTCATTGACACCAAGATGTAGTTGAGTGACACTGCCGACCACTTCAGTTTGGTAACTTGTTACAGCGGCGTGCACAACAAGGCCAAAGAGACAAGAACCAGTGGACTTTTTCATAATGAAATCAGCTATTGCACAACATTGATTATTCTTTTTTTTTTAATCTTGCTGAAATCGACAACAAAAATGATGTGAGGCTGAACCCCATATGTAAATAATCGACTTAGAAAAACATCTTGTTCAGTGAATGCCTTTTACATAAACGATAATCAAACTTGTATGGATCGGAATTTAAGCGATTAGAAAAGAAATGTTTACTATTAGCTTTCCCGTTTTGAGAAAACATAATAGTTTTAAATATTATGAAATAAGTACTTTTATTCAACATTTAACATAATAGATTTGATAATTAAAGAATCAAGATTATTCTTTCGTATTTTAAGTTCATATTTTATTACACCCAGGGAAAATTAGGGTGAAATAAGAATGTAGGTTAATCATTCTAAATATATCGACAAAGTAGAAATAACTGTAATGAAAAGAGATAATTGTAAAACCTAAGCCACAGCACAAGATTGCCATATTTTATGAAAGAAACCAAAACTAAATTTAAAGAACCCACCCCTGCCCTACTAAATCTATTGGATTAAGCACCCCTATTTATAGATATCAAAACACAAGATTTAAATCCGTTACTTTTATGATTTAAATCAAAACTGATGAATCAGTCAACTTTTGAGATTATAGGCATTTTCATGTGACTAGGATCTTGATTTAATTTTGATAAGATTTATTTGTGACGTAATTAGAGATGTCTACTCATAGTCTGTCATCATCCATTTTCCCTCTTACGCATCAAATATACCCATTTCTTATGGAGATTTGGGTTTCAGATCCTTTTAAAAAGTGAAAATCATTTTAATTATTCTTGTTGGGCAGTATAAACTCTCTGGCCAAAATTTGAAAAGGCGTTCTATATGCAATCAGAGCATAGATGCAAATGGGAAATTGGATTTTGCCATTTTAGAAAAAAAAATAAACCAAATAAGTAGTAGATACCAGTGTGACCTTGAGAGAAATCGCATTGGGACATTAGATAGGAATTTTAAATGCAAAAATGCAAAGAATCATTTTATTGTAGACCTATGGGATTTAAGCTTGTTTTGGTTTCATTAGTGTACTACATTCCTTGTTTAGCCTTGACTGTATTTGTCATTTTCTCCTATGATTATATTGAAAAAAGACCTTGACATTTTCATCCATTTTATTTCGTTTGAATTCGAATTATTAACTCCTCTGTATTATTTTCACAATTATTTTCTGGTGAGCATGGGTAAGTGTATAAATCGAAACTCTCGACTGTATAAAGTTGGACATGTCAAATGAATGTAAATAGAAATAATTGTATTACGAATATTAACTTTGACACTACTATTATTATTATTATTATTATGTGTATTAAATATGTAATACTAATTATAATCATATTGATAATGAAATAAGATTTTTAACACTGAATATTACCATATTAACAATGAATATATATATATATATATATATATATATATATATATATATATATATATATATATAACTTTGATAAATTGTATCTATTCATGAAAGCATCACAGAGCATTTAAAGGGTTTTCTTAAACGATACGATTACAATACGATATCAATAGTTCTTTACTTAATTGTATTAATCAGACTATAAAAGTTTAAGGTTACACATTGTTATGTCCAGTTGGTACGTTATATCCGGCTGGCGGATGTTATGAGTTATTTTAACTAAACACATTGCCTCAATATATATATATATGTATGTCTATATATATATAGGCATGGTGTCACCACGCTCCATGCTCTATTTATAACTTCCATCCAATGATTTACAGTGTATCATCAACGCGCTCAAACGGCGACAAAATACTTTTGAAAACAACCGTCAGTGGTAAATCAGCTTTCATGCTTGAGTATGTCTGACTTATCTCTTCTCCTATCGCTGGACCGCGATGAACTGGTAATATTACTCGAGGGCACAATCAACTGAGTCTGTAAAGGTACAACTGTTATTTGTACACATACACTGTATTTAGAAACAACGAAATTGACGCCACTCAGCTCTTTGTTATTTTTATTTATCCAGCCATCTTTGTGATAACGTCTTACTAAATTCTATCTAATCAAACAATAGACATTCATAGTTATATATAGTTATGTGTATGGAAGTTATATCCGTCTGGCGGGTGTTGTGGGCATTTTTACCTAAACGCAAGCGTCATATCAACATAGAATTTTTTGTTGTAAAGAGCTGAAGTTGCATTGCTGTTTTTAGTGCCCTTTTTGTACTAGCACCTCATAATAATAGGAAAGTTTGCAAGCCTAACCTATTCATATATTTCATGCTCAGGTCATTGTCAAAATGTGACCATCTGTCTCAAAACGGTATAATGACGGTCGGTGGATGAAAACTCTGAAGTCTCGATTTTCACGATTGGCAGATCAAAACTCTGACCCCTACACACTAATGGTGCGCAAGGCTAGTATGTAGTCTTCCCAGTTTTGATCCGCCGATCGTGAAAATCGGGACTTCAGAGGTTTGATCCCCAGACCATCGATATGTCGTGATGAATCGAACACTGAAAAGAGGATTTTAATTTATAATCTTTTGAAATACTAATTTCTAGGTTGTTGCAATGGGAGCAACTGTACCTATCCTCCACGATAACGAATAGAAAATAACCCAAAGTTTTATGTTGTGTACGTAAGTTCAATTTTCATCTTCTAGTTTATACCGAAATAAGAGCATTTTGAGACTATGGGTCACAATTAAATCGAGGTCCCAGGTTTGAGAGTTTTTGACATGCTGAGGGTCTTTAAATCGATCGATAGCTGAAGACCTAGATTTCTGGCCCAATTTTTAAATACGTGTCTTAACTGGTTAATGAAAACGGATTTTAAAGAAACTTTCAAAATATTTTATCAAACATCTCAGGCGTAAAATTAAAATACTATTTAATGTTTTAAATACGTTGCAAACCCGATTTAATTTCTGGTCCAAATAACGACATTTTAGAGATTTAAGAAATAACTGCTCTCAACACTTAAAAAAAAATCTGAAATTGTTCTTTGATTATATTCCGCGATAAAGTGTGTCTTGTCTTGTTATGAAAGCAAGCAATGAAAGACAGTATTAGTGTCTAGATGGGTGATAAACGGGTTCCAGCCTTGAGTCCTTACATGAGTAATTCCATTCGTATCTGGTTTGAATGAGTTCTCGGCTAAAGGCCGTGGCGGATATTATAATAGTTTTAATACAAAAAGGACGCCAAACCGGTGACTTGTAATGCATGCAATGGTTCAGATTATTTATTTATTATATTTATTTAACTGTATAATATATTTAATGTCATATTATCACAGAAGTGTCCAGGCAGTTCATTGCTTCATGACATGACAGTAATGAAAATGAAAATAAATAGATGAAGTGAATAATAATTTGAACTAAATTTCCATTTCATACATTGCAAGTCACCTGTTTGACGTCCTTTTGTATCAAATTTCTTAAAATATCCAACACACCCTTTAGCCTGATACTCATTTATACCAGAGTGACGCGCGCACGCAAACACGCACTTACACGCACACATACACATACACACATATTAGCTGTGCCGATATACTATAATTTGTAAATTTTAGTAGCCTCTTTATGATGCTGCGGCATGTCATTCATGACGCCAACAATAATAATAATAATGCTTATTATATTTGTATAACAGAATGACAGTACTGGTTAATGACCTCTCGTTAACTATTCTAGTCTTATTGGGATTCTTGACTGCCCATAAAGGCAGGTGGTATGTGTTTTGTCTTCATTCTACATGCTTCTTGTAAATAGTAGTTTGCCAAAAGGTTAAAACAAATGGTTATATCATGAAAAATGGAAATTGAGGAAAAAACCAAAAATAGTCTTGAATAAAACGACACAGTTCGTAGTATCAAAAACTACATCGTCAAACATTGTTATGCTAAGTTTCAAAATAAAAATATGAGGACGATTTTAAATTTTGTTTTCTTATCTTTTATCATAAGTATATTTATTGTCCAACGATATTTATGGATTTTTTGACTATAAAAAGTATCACAATTGGGCAATGAGAGCATGTAGCTTATTGTATATTTATGTGAAAAATTGCTTGTTGCTTGTGTTTAAAATGCGATAACCTTGGAAGTGAAATATGAGTTAGATCAAAATAATT